>NW_026624230.1:73019-120011 GCF_030028575.1 Malurus melanocephalus
TTTTTTTTTTTTTTTTTTAATTAAACTTCTGGGAGAAAACAAAAATATAAGGCAAAAAACAACATGTGGTGGAACAAAATTCAAAGAAAAGATTGTCAGAAATAGTAGCATTCAAAACAACAAACTCTGACAAGGGAAATATTTTCTGTACATCATAGCTGTGTATTTTTAACATTTTTTTTTTCTGGGCTCATATCATGTTGTTTGATCACTGAGATTTTTCCTTGCTCCCTTCATCATGCATGTAGTTTGAAGAATATTTAGATAATGGTTTTCTRTTCTTGTTCTGCTTAAAAGAAAAAGCAACAAACAAGTTTTTCATTACACAAACATGAAATATAAGGTAACATACATAAATCAGAAAGCCTTATTTWTGCTCCATAAGTCTGGTTTAATATTTTGATTGTAATATGTCTGCTCCCCAGCAGAATCCTTGGAGGAGTTTAACAATTTCATTCAGTGGTATTTGTTTAGAAGCTTTAAGGGAAACTTTAATTAAAGGAAGTTATCAAAGCTTAGAAGGTATCAYTTCCAAAGCATCTATGCAGATGTGACAACTACAGTCAGCCCTCACATCTGCACAATAAAATTCTTCCTCAATCCCTTTCTTTTTCTTTTTTTTTCCTTTTTATGATGTCTATTTTTTTAGAGCAGCAAAGGCAAATATCTTTCTTTTATGTAGGTGTGTGAGACTAGACATTATTCAAATACCCTATAAATTAGGGAAGGAGAGGGATGAATAGCACCTATTACTGCCTTCCTTATCCTAGGTCATTGATTAAACTATTTCCATAGCAAGTTTTCTTATTTTTGTAGCTACAATATATTTTGCCTTTTCTCTTGCGTATTTTCTCTCTAATTATTTACACAGAGAAGTCTCACATTAGATGATTCAACTTCTGTAAGACACAAGAAAATTTTGGTAAAAAGAAAACATCTATCAGGGAGTCATGAGAATTCTGAGATTTCAATGCCAGTTGTTTCATCTTCCAGTTTCAGGCTTAGTTGAGAAGCAGTGGTCTTGAAGTACAGACTGTATGTCTGTATCCAAGAACAGTAAGAACTTATTTGTGCTAAAATTAGTGTCCTAAAATGGAGAGGGAAACATTCACAAATTTTGTATGCTAGGGTTGGAAGTACGGGATTTGAYTACTGTCAATATTTAACAGATGACTCTTCAATTTATGTAGATGCAAAGTCCCTGAGATGCTGATGTTGATGCACATAAATATAGAATGCTTTGCTGCTCAATAGAAAAATAAAATCTGGCATTATGTAGGTTTTTAGGACATCTCTCTTGATACATAACAGAAATTCTGRTTTCTGGAAATGCTGAAATAATTTTGACTGTGCATCCTTGCTAAAACTGAATAAATAGACCAGGATGTTTTGCAGAGTCCTATCTGGGAGTGTATGSAAATGTGTGTAGTGCCACCATAATTATTTTTGCAGTGCCAAAATGTCCCTGAATTTGAGCCACTCAGTGAAGGAAATTTGGCTACATTGACTCCTTGGATGTCATTCTTGACAAGCGTATTTGCAGCTGAAAAGATAAAAGGATGTTGAGAATGCATGGAACAGTGAGGATGTGGCCTTGTGGGATATCATGGTTCTTTATAGGTAGCACTGATTAAAAGATCTTGTGCAGGTAACTCTGTGTGAAACAGTGCTTTGATACTGGAATCACTTTGGAAATTGCCTTTTAAGCCTCTGAGGAGCAGCACAAAGAGGTGGTACTTGAGAACAAACTGCATCATCAGGAAAAAGCAAAATATGGCATCTGGAAGCAAGGAAGCTTCAGACTGGGAATGTGGCACAGTTTCTAAATAGCAAGGGTAGACTGCAAGTAGAATGCAGAACTGTGTGGGTAACTTGGCACTTCTACATCTTTAGGTCATTATCAGATGGTTTTGGGAAAGATACTTTTTGGGAAAGATACTTCTTGTTCAAGCATATCTTTTTATTGAAAAGGTAGTCTTGTTAAGAGTGTTAAGGTTGAGCACAAAAATTAGGAAATACCATTCCCTGATACAATATTAAGAAAGGGTGACTAGATAATTTCAGTGATAAATGAATTATTAGTTTCATCAAAAGGTATTGCAAGGGGCTTTTTGTTTCGCTTTACAGTTTAATGGTGGTTTTCCATACTAAATTCTAGTGTGTACATTCATTGATTTCATGCTTGAGAGTTGGAGGCACATCTTTTTCCCACAGTGTCATTGGTCGTGGTAACACTTTGGCTTTTTTGGATCCCAGGCTGCTGCCTTATGAAGGTTTTGACAGAAATTTTAGGTATCCACTCAGCCCTAAGGATGCCATTTTTCCTGCCATCAGTACCAGAAGACAAACCAGTTCTATCTCTCAAGATAAAACAGAGGAAAATGCCAATGAGTTTTTTACTTCTGTCACTACTCAAAGGAGGACACCATTATTGAAAAAGCTTTTCTTAATTATTCTTTCAAASGGAAATGTATTCAGCCCAGATACTGAGGCTTCCTATATATTTTGAATATGATTGGACATAGCAGGTGTTTCAATTTCATTTCAAGGAGTTTAATCAAGGTCCAGCTCTTCAGCAAAGAGCASAAACTGTAGGTAGTGCAATAGACAGAAAGGCTACAAGTCCTTGTCTCTGCATTGTAACAAATATCCTCCTACTTTTCTGTCCTTTTGAGARAGGAGATGGGCTAAATCTGCTCTCTTGGCTAAAGGTAGGATCTTCTATTTCTGAGAGTCATTGGTTTGTTTCCCTTATTCAATTTCCATGAACTCCCCATTTTGGAACTCAGATGACAAGAACGGGTTCARGGTAAGATAATTTCTGTAAACCTGTTTACTCTAAAATCTTGTAGGTGTTCTTAAAGTATCTATTTAACTACAATCTGAAAGGGACAAAAATTATTGTGATGCTTTGTGGGCACTCATGCAGTCTCACAGATACTTTGTGTGCAGAACCAAATACTTGAGTATAATAAAAACTAAAATAAACCACCAACAGAAAACAATGCAAGCTTTTATGAAAAAATGAAATAATGCTATMGTGTCAACACTTATACTGAAAATAYGCACTATAGCACCAAGTTAACCCCATTTCAGATTTTTTTTTGCCAGAAATTAGTTCCACAATACATGTTTTCAGTCAAACATGATTAAGGAACACTGAAAATAAACAGGTGCAGAGCTTAACTTACATTGCCAGGAATTAGCCAAATATACTGGGGCACCATGAAAAAAAATAAAGACGAAAAATAGAGATTTCATCTATAAACCAAGCATTGAGTCTGCRTTGCCTGAAGGTATGCACCTTGAATGCTACTGAAAATCCTTACTGTCACGATATAATGAGGTCTCAACAGATTTTATTTCACTTGAGAAATCACCTTGCATGGAATTAAATGCAGGTAATGATGAAAGACAAGTGTCTGAGTTTCTAGATGTGCCAGAGCAGACTGGCTCATATCTGGGCTTGCTATAATAAATTCAGCTTAAATTTTGTGGAAGGAGGGTGAGGATGCTCATAAGGAAGTGGAGAGAAACAGCTGCAGATATAAACAGAGATAAGTTTGTAGCAGTATCAGAGAGCCCAATGATGAAAGAATCCTCACTCTGGTGATGAGGCTTCTGTTTTAGAGCTTTGACTGAACATTCAGGTTGACTTAACTGCATTTGAGCCCTTGCACAGGATCATTCAGCTGAAAGGACACTTTTCCCTGATTCTGAACTAGGAAGAAGGGGAAAATTCACATACTGAAGTTTTAGAAAAGAGAGAAGGAAATCTGAAACAGATGTGTGTCTTTGTGGGTGGATTGAAATACCTGAGATCAATAAAAGAAACCCATATCTTTCTTTTATTATCTATTAAAAGTAAATGGGATTTTTTTTGGTGTTGGTACCTCATAATTGGATCGTGTTTTATGAAAGATGTGAACTTGGTTAAAAATTGCATTTTCATTTAAGCTGGTGGAATTTGAAGAGGGAGGAAAAGTCACCCTTGGAGCAGAAAGCCTCTTTGTGCTCAAGGGGTTTTATTTTGGTTTTGGGGGGGTCTTTTTAGCTCTTCAAAATAACGTATTGCAAAACTTTATGCCTTGCAGACAATTTCAGGAACTTGTTTAGTTTTATATCTAGCAGGCTATCTATAGGCATCACAAAGACAAGGTTCCTGTGAAAAACTGAAAATGAAGACATTTATCTTCACCTGTCAAGTTTGCTTTTCCTGTTTTCAGAGAGAAGAGCTTTTTTAAAATTGCATATATGTCTAAGAGACAGCCTAAAGCCCACTTAAGCAGCATAGAATTAATCCAGATTCCTTTGTTTTCATAAAGATATTTATTGCTCTACACTGAACAYAGCTATAAATAACAAACAACGTGAATAAAATATTTTTGCAGTGGAAAACTCATTTGCATTTTTTGTAATGATTTATTTCAGGTACTAGCTGATCTACTTTAAGTGCTAGTTTTTACACCATCCATACATTCATGAATTATTTATTAATCCATTTGTTTTAAATGTATCATAGTAATTTTACTTTTTTTTTAATTGCCATCTTTTAAATATATGTAAATCTCCCCAGTAATTMGCAGCAGAAACAATGGCTGTGATATCTCAAATGCCTCTGCCAACCTCAAAGCATCCTTATCCTTTGACTACAACATATCTTTCTAGAGAACAGGCAGATTCAACACAGGCCATGCAGTTCTGGAATGGGCCAGGGACTCCCAGCTGTCAGAGGGTTTTTTGGGAAGTGCCCCTTCATGTGAGTCTGGGGTCAGAAGAGATTTGGGAGCTCAAATAGGAAAATAAATAAAATAATATTTAGCAGAAGTTCTGTTAAGGATTTTTGCTTTCCAAGGGATATTGAATGTCACCTGTGGATTGCTATGGTTAAAGTAYTTCAGCCTTGATCTCTTAAGCTTTTGTGCAACTTAAGTAAGAACTGGCTTRCAGTAGTGAAAAGATCAGACTAAGCCTCTTCAGGTGATACAGCAACACATTTGTGTAATGAAGTTTTACCGAGCCAGCAAAATTAGACGCTTATCCTTCCCAGAATGGGACTTCTGCACTTTTACTGGCTTTGGATGTGACAGAGAAAAACRGGATTTTGTTTGTGTCTGGTCAATTGTAAATTTATGCTAGGATAGGCATGACTGAAAAACGGGACAATACACTTTAAAAAAAAAATATCTGCAGGCTATGATGCCCTCAATATTTGCAAGAGGTTTACAAAGTGAGAGGTTTACAAAGGAAGCTTACCTTAACACATTTATTCATCAGATCAATTGAAATTTATTTTTATCTGACACTCTCCCCTGCCCCCCTCTCTCCACAATTGTCATGGWAGGATAATTAGTGAGATACTTGACCTCAAAAAGTGATCACAAAATATTTCAACTGAAACCAACTGTTCTGCTTTATACCACTATTCTGTCTATATTATGGGGTTTTGGGGTTGTCTAGTGGGTTTTGGTTACTTTGTGTTTGGGTTGTTTGGTTTTTTGTTGTTGTTGGTGGGCAGTGGCTGAGGTGGGAAGGGTGTGGATCTTTACAATAACAAGGTTGAGATGCTTGTCTTCTAAAAGCAGTAGTTGCCAACATCTTTGACAGGGTCAATTGAAAAWATGTAAATATGAGGAAGCAGCTCGACTGAAAAGAATGAACAGTTTGTTCCAACTGAAGATTCGCTCTAGTATTTTGTTTATAAAATTATGTAAGCCTGCATGAAAATGTGCTTATTTTTACAACCAAAAATAAGCCTTTTTGCAGATGCCCYGCAGGCTCATAAACAGCTTAAAAGCAATTCTGAGAGCTGATGTTATTAGCAACTGGAACTCTGTTTTGATTGACTGGGAATATTAAACCAAGAGCCCTCCACTGAGCCTTGTAGCATTACATCAGTAACTCTGAGCAAAAATGAGATCATGCCATCATCCTTCTGCAATCTGAGCATTTCATTGTACCCACTGCACACACACTTTGTAGTTTGGTTGGAATTGTCATCCTGTTGCTTTCATGGGATCTGATTTAATTAATAAGTTTAATACACAGTAATGGTGCAGACTGTTTTGGGTTTTTATATTTGACATATGAACTGTGTAATGTGAAGACTATAATATAGTGAACAGGGTGTGAAGAATAAGCGTGTTTCTGATTTTATTTTAGAAAGTTCTAACTATCCTCTGATCCCTTCTAAGCATTCAGGTTTGTTAGGAGTAGAGTAGGATGATTCAGTAATCATGACACAACAGGCAGACTAAAAGTCAGGGTTCATTTCCTACTTCTGCCACCAGTGTTATTTTGAGATTCCTAATCCTTATRCTCTCAGWTCCCTTGTGTTTWTAGTGTGGATAGCAAGGATTTCTTKTCTGAGGTGATTTTAGGGTAAATTGATTTACTCCTCTAATGCTTTGTTTGCAGCATTTTGCTTCACAGCGGAAACAGTTACAGGAATTTAAAGGAGAAATGTGTGTAACAAACWATGAAGGGKGAAAAGGTGTCAAACTGTCATGTAGTTGTCACCTGTAAAAATAATACCCTTGACACTGTTTTTCTTGTTTACACGTGCTCACCATCTCCCTTTCCTGTGCCCAGTACTCCATTGCCTGGAGGTTTTCTGTTGCCATGCCTGTCAAGATAGAGTGAAGTATTTGCCATAGCACATTTAGCTGACACCACACCTTCATTCCTGTGGCATGGTSKTGTGCCTCARTCTYCCACAGATGCAGCTACTCTCAGGTTTAGAGTATTTCACACCACAGCAGCTCTGAGAAAGCAGTAAAGAAGTGTAAGCAGAGCATAAAAATCCTGGCAGAGTTCATTTTTGCCTTTATTTCTACTTTTTCAGAGGAGACACAATTCATGAGTTGTGTGTTATATATACAATGGTAGTGTTTTAGGTTGGAAGTGGTTGAGATTTATATTGAGAAGACTTGTGGAGGAAYGACAGAGCTAAAAATTCAGAGGTTYTTCTCTGGTGTTTCTCTTAGTTTTGACTTTCTCATTAATTAGGACTATTTGTGATCCTATAAGGAGGTCAGTTTTAACACTGTCAGAAAACTTGATGAATGATTATAATGTTGAAAAGCGATTTATTTTGCTCACAAATGAGCAAGGATCAGTGAAAACTGTGTTTGCAATTTAGACAAAGTTTGACAAACAGACCTCCTATCTTTAACATTATTTGTAGCATGTGGWAATTTTTCCTGTGACTTTAAAAGAGGATTTGGATCTTGAGGCTTTATATGATGGCTTTGGGATAATTTTGACGAAATGTGAACTTTTTGATTTGAAAAAGGAAACTTTGTTTCCCAGATCTTTGCAATTCTGAAACAGAAGAGTTCCTGAGCATAAGATGTGTTTGGCCCTCCCTCATGGATCTTGGGGAGGATTAGGTAGAAATTCAAAGGTTCTGTTTGAGCCAAAGGATGTGTTGAGAAAGAGCTGATTTGGGAAGYAGCCTTCTCTAACACCTCGGCAATGGTGTAAGCAGAGGAACCTGAGATCCAACAGATGGTTGTATCTAAAGGCTGGTTTGATTATTTTTTTTCACTGGTATGATGATTAAGGGATCACTAGAACTGGGGAAGACAGCAGGAAAACAGCCTGTTTGAATCCTTTCCCATTTTCACTATCAATGGGACTTCAGAGRCAACATCTGAGAGAGACCTGTAGGAATGTGTCATTTGTTCCATGACACCATTGCTTCTTTCTTTTTAAACTACAAAGCAGTATTAAAATATTTTTCACCACAAAGTACTGATTTTTTTACATTGGTTTTCAGTATGTCCAGCCCTCTATTAAATGCATGGGACACCACAATTTCATCTTACCAAAAGGAAAAAAAGTCTTCTTTTGATGCTGAAATAATGCCTAAATCTTTTAAGTACTCTAGTAGTTCTTTTTTCATTCCAACCATATACTTTGGAATGTTGGCAAAAGTGAGTTTGGCATTGCAGAATATGGGGTATGACCCAGCCTCTTCAAAGTAGTCCTATTTAAATATCTCTTGTCTGATTGACCCTTTTTTCCTAAGTTCATAGCAAGAGAAAATACCAAAACTCTTATACTGTAGTTTATCATTCTCTTCTGTAAAACTGTTCTGTGCTCTCCTGGGTTTCCTAATTTTTATCCCTTTTCTGTAATCTTACTGGGTTCTTTTTTTTTTCTCACCAGATTATAGAGCAATATGTTGCTGTTCTTGTCTAAGGTTTCAAGGTCTAAGGATAAGACTCACAAGACCAGTGAGTGCTCATTTATTTTTGTCATGCTTTCTAAAGTAAGTTTGTCACACAGCATCGAAAAGATTTTTTACCAAAAAAAKATTTTTAAGCCCTAGCATTTGATTCTGACTATATCCTTCTGTACCTCAACCATTTCAATAAATTCAAAATTGGATTGCATCTGTTGTGTAATGAGAAAACATAATGTACAGATGTTTTTTGTTTTGCCCCCAAAGAGCTGTGCTTGTCTCAAACACTATATTTAGGAGTCCTTCATAATAGTCTTTTTAAGTCCAGTTTCTTCTGTTGCTGATACACTATTTTTTTTTCCTGCTTTTAAGTGACTTCTTTCCTAAGACTGTTCAGGACTGCTACAAGTCATTGGCCAGCACTGTTCAGGGCTTAGTATGCCACTAACACCATTAATTAATTTTGTTCTTATATCCGTAAAGTGGAAGCAGTTGTCGCCACTGAGCAGTTGTCCCACCATGGCTGGTCTGTCCTACTGCCTGTGCTTCACTCCCCATGCCCTAAGGCGCAGGTTTTGTGACTGTGAAAGAGCTCAAGGTAACCTTTAGGAAAACTTCAGGGGTCTGATGTGTCCATGCTTCTCTCTTGTAGGTTTTGGAGGAAAAAAGTCACTTCAGACTATTCCTGCACTGAATGGGAGTAGAAAAAAGTTCACCATTTCAGTTCAAGGAGGAACTGAAATGCATGCATAAACTAGAGAGAGCTTTTAGGTGTCTTAAACATTAAGGACAATTCATCAACATTACGCATTTGCTGACCCTCTATGGTACAGAGAAAACTGACAACAAGGACATACAAGGAAGGGTAAAGTTGCTGGTTTTTCTTTGGGTTTTTTTTCATTTCCATGGAAGCAGCAGCATTACAGCACTACTTTTTTTTTTTTTTTTTNTCAATCAAATTTTGTTCTGTAGCTTTCTGTTTGAACAAAGAGGAAATCTGTCCTGTAACATTACAATTTTTATTCTTAGGAGATCTGATTAATTTGTTTTCATTTTTCAGACAGTAWTTTAAAGGTCTTTGTGTAAGAGAGGGTTTTTTTCTTCCATATAGTACTTGCAGTAAAGCAGATATTTCCAACGGGCGCTTGTGCCTGCTATCCCAATGGAAAGTGGAATGTCATCTAAAGCTTTTATTTTAAAGTTTCTTACTCAGGAGCTTGTTTCTCTGTTCATCTCTTAGATTAATGTCTAATGAATGATCAGTCACTGACATGCTGGTTTTGATTAGCATATTGTATGTATCATCCTGGATAAGTCACCTGCTTGGTTAGTGTCTATTCAAGAATCCAGTATTTTTAATTTTTTTATTAATAAATACWTACCCCAGCAACACAGCTCATCACAGTTATTTGTGTTCCTCTGTGTACAGCTTCAGCTATTTGTCAAGTTGATCCCTTTGTCATCAAGTGGYGCAGGAATTCTGGATGTGGAGTCAGACTGCATATACTCCCTCACCCAAAAATAAGCAGCAGAAGCACTTGCTTATGCAGGATTCCTGGCAAATGCCTGCCATCTACTCATGCAAAGTAAACATATCATTCCCATAAATGCTCTAGGTATGCAGCTTCTACCCTGTTTGAGATGCATGGCATTTTAATATCAAGAGGAATAAATTAGTCTTCACTTTTAGGAGCATGGCTCTCTTTCTGACAGATACTTTTTGGGTGTGCTCAGTTTGATGTTATATACCATTGGTTATATACCACACTCTAAAAAGGAATGTTTCRCACCAAAACATGGCACTAGACCTAAATTAATATATTTGAAAGGCAAGCAGGAGACTTGTCAGCATTAMACTGAGTGGATGGTCTGCTCTAAGAGGAAAGGAGAATGCCTGGATTGCTTTTGTGAACARCAGAAGACAATKATTTGAGTCAACATTTCARACTTTGTTCTKTTTTAAACTGMCCCTTTTTTAACAGAGTAAACTAGMGAAGAACAATGWCTCTYAGAAACTGATATGTCARTCATCAGCAGAACATTAGCTATTGTAATGTACACAACTATAATTAACTTCAAAGGCAATGAATTCTCTGCATCAGTTGGCAGCAGGACAGGAACTTTACCTTTTAGAATAAAATAGCTCAGAGGTGTGTTTTCTAGTCACATTTCTAACAGGGTTAGAGCCCCTTCTATTTCTCTGCGTTCCACAACCCTTTTTTATCTTTATATACTACTTTAATTGCCATTAAGCACATCCTGGGAAGAATTATTTTTCATAAATRAATGCTATAATAATATGCATGTATTTTACGTTCCCCTTTCCCTTTGTATTTTCTAGCCTCAGCACTATAAATTTTTGCCGCTTGCCTTTCACCAGTTGATTGCTGATTTATTATATAAAAGTGTAATCAGGCATGATAAAACTGGTAATTATCAGTAACCCCCTACTTCCATTCTGAGATGTTTSTATCTCAAGTACTCAGGACTGTGTCTTGTAGCTTTTMKAAAAGTGTGTGTGCATACACATGKGCACATTTTATTAYAGWTTTAARATAAAATATGGTCACCCATATTTTAAATTTATATATTTCAGGTTGTACTCAATAAGGATCTATGAAAAATCCAGTGAAACATAAATGTATTTTTCTTGTTTTTACTTTAGCAAGTCTGGTTATTTCTTCTATCTAGTGAGATCTGTAGATAACTTTTTTTTTTATCAGTCAATTTAAAACCTGGGATTATTTGAATATTGAAATTAAAACTTCTGAATTTCTATCACATTTTTTCAGGTGATACAAATTTTCTCTTGAATGTGTCTTCTAAATTACAAGTACTGTGGTGGATTTTTTTCCTTCATGCTGAGTTTAATCTCTTTGGTAACTAACATTTTAAYATATGTCAATGTTGTTTTCAACTTTTTGAATGCCAAAATTACTTCCTCATTAATTTTCCTGTGTTTCCAGCATATTAGACAGAATATTGAAATTAGACATCATTAGACAGAATATTCTGTATTAGACAGAATAATGAAAATTCTACATAAGAACTTCAGTGACACATGCATAGAATCATAAAATATCTCCAGCTGAAAGAGACCCATAAGGATTATCAAATCCAACTCCTTGTTCCTCATAGRACTGCCTAAAAGTAAACCATCCAACTAAGACAGTCATTCAGGCACTCCTTGAACTCTGGCAGGATTGGGGCTGTGACCACATTCCTGATGATCCTGGTCCAGTGATCAACCCTCTTCTCAGTATAAAACATATCCAATTGTCCACCTGAACTTCCCCTGGCACCACTTCATTCCATTAGGATGTGCTTAGACAACTGAAGGACTATGCTGACARCCTTAAACCTTTCTTCATGTTCCACTTGCCTTTTTACATTTTCCTTATGCATGGTTAAACTTTGCAGGTCTTTCTCCTGCAAATAAAAATCTCAATTTTAAACTTATTGTTTAATACAGTCTTTAACCCGTTTTGATGACTTAAAATTCTGAAAGATCTGATACTGCTTTTGTGTTTCACACTTGTGAAAATTAATGGGATAGAGGAGCTCTCAGCTTCAYGGATGTTTGGATTTTAGKGGGGTTTTTWWATACATATATTTAGATGTCTTRTGATAGTGTTTGAGCWGGCTTGACATCTCTCTTCCATTTATTTAGAGGTGTATTCTACAGACATAAAAATAAGCCTGTCTTTTACAGACTAGTCAAAAGTCCTTTATTGTTTTTCTCATTTCTATCTGTGTTGAACTGAAATATGCTTGATCTGAAATCAATTTKATGTCTCACATTATTTAAAACATCTTTTTTTTTCTTTGCAATTTTCAAAGAAAAGAGAAATCAGCATGTTCTGTAAAAGTGTACAGATAGGTCAAGAGATCACCATGTTTTTGCTTGTCCTGCAGAGGTTAAGCCAGCTTCCCAATCTTTCCTGGGTGACATTTCAACAGTGGCACTCAAGAAGCAGATCCTACTGTTTGAAGTACCTTCTCAGGTTACAAAAACTTACTGACCTAATCCAACAGCTGGCTGYCATTTAAACTGGTAATCCTGTTTACTCTTTCATCCCAAACTGCATATCTGGCCTTGTCTTCTCTCTCGTTTTGGCCCTGCTATTTACTGGTCAGCTAGCATGCTTTGTCAGCTAAACAGACAATGATGGTTTTTATTCTTTCTTCAAAAAACAAGCCAAAAGTTGTTTCTTGCTGGCTTACTGAGGCAAAATATGCAGGCACTGGTTCAGACAAATGCCTGTGTCAGTGGTGGGCTGGCAGGTGGGCTGGTCTTTGCCCCTTAGAACTGCAGCATTTCCTGAGACTTGAACTCAGAAGATTCTGTCCCACTTGGAAAGGGCTGATGTCTCCCCAAAGAAACCATTAACATTTATCTACTTTATCTATTTAAACCTTTTACTTTTATCTATCTAAACCTTTATCTATTTTTTGTCCTCTTGTTAGCTTGTTCTACCAAACTGTACATTCTGATTTGCAACATTGAGGTGGATACTGGTAGCATTTCTGAACCAGTTACCTGGTGGAAAACTCCATCTCCAGCAAGCTTTCTTCTGATACAACTTGAGAGCCACCCTCTTTGTGCCCCAATTATGCAGAATCCCCTGGGGCTTCAGCAGGAGTTGAGAYTGTGCAAGTGATGCTGAATAAGGTCTCCAGTTTACAGGACTAATTACCCTGTGCTTTGATTTGGCTCAAAGTGTGCAATTACTGCTGGAGAAAGTTGTACTGGAAGACACCATCTTGAGGCAAAATTTGTTTAATTAATATCTTTATAAATTAAAGCTAGYGAATCTTTGCTCTGTTTTTTACCATGCTTTTAACATTTTCCCAAGACAAAATTTGTATCCAAACTGGTGTGAAAAAGATGAAAAGAATCTGTGCTTTATGCTGCAACATTTGCCTCTGTGTTTTTCATTCACAAATGTTATCTGTAGCTGCAAACAACTGTTGTCATGAAGCTCTTTCTTTTTTATGTTATGTGTTGGCTGTCCCAGTAGACTTTTACTTTTGATTTTCCCAGAAGGTTTCAGTGTCTTTTCCAGCATCACTAGCAATAAAAAGAGCTCCCAGAAGGACAGATTTTACTTCCAGCTGGGTTCTACAAGTGACTTGAAAAGTCTTAATAACTCATGCAGAAAGTGGCTTATRTTCCCAGGGAATTACTTAAATTACTCCCTTTCTTACTTCAACTCTGAGTTCAAAGGGGATTCATATGACACCCACACCACAAATTCTGCCTTTAATTCAGAGGCCAAAATGACATCAAACAGGAATGAAAAGCCCCTCTGCTGTCCTCGCCAGCTGCGCGGTGAGCTTTTAGCTCAGGGGAGCTGTGATCCCCAAAAACCTTCTGAGAGGCCACTTGTTCAGCAGCTCTTTCAGCTGCCTGCAGGAGCAGCCCACAGAGCTGTGCTGCTGGATGCTGGAGAAGTCCATTATGATAAATTATGCATGACAGTGGTACCTGCTGCTCCCATATCAGATGCACTTTGAATTCAGCTCGAGTTTATTTGAGAGACTCGGTACCTCTTGCAAAYTGCACTTTCATAAATTATTACTAATTAAAAATAGCTTAATGTTCAGTGGTGCTTAGAACCACAATTCCCATCGAAGTTGGCAGGGGTGCTTACAGCATTAAGTAGGTCTTCCAGCAAACCTTGTGGATCAGGAACCGGATTTGGAGTTAATTCCTGTATGGATTTTGCCTTTGTGAGTAGGCATGTTGGTGTAAGAAACATATTTTGTTTCCAATTCTTTTGTGACATTGTTTTTGAAATGTATTAAATGTGCTTTTTTATGTGGATAGTAAATGCTCTTTCCCTCCTTGTTTAGAGTAAATGCAAGCAGATCCAGGTAGCTCCTATAAAGGACTAATGTTGGAGTAACTGCAGGAAAAATGTCCCTATTGTACTTCATCAGATAAGTGTTGGAAACTGAAGAAGCTAACAAAATTAGTGATCTTTGTATTTTTCAAGAACAGGATCTTTACCAAATGTTTCTTTTCCYTCTTTTTCCTTCTTAAAAATAAGGCAAACTGTAGTTTTCAACCCATTTCCTTATCCTTCCATCCTACCCCTAGATGACAATGATAGATCATAGTATCTTTTATAGACAATAAATATGCAAAATTGATTTTGTCTTTTTGGGYTTTTTTTTTCTCAAAACTCAGGATGGGAGGAGATTCCTTGGGGATTACGTTCTTCCTCATTTTAGTCTTAGCAAACAGGCCTTTTACACCATGTCTGCTATAGACCTCTTACAATGATTTTTTTACATGTGGAGTATCTAGATACCAAATAAGTTATACTAATTTTACAAGTTTGATTCGGATTATATATATAAAAAACTATGCTCCCTGAAGAAAATAAAATGTGATGTGTTGCCTGGTAAAACTGGCTTCTGCAAGATTGGGAACACAAACACACACATTTTGAATTTTCCCTTGCTTATTTTTCTTTTGGTGTGTCTGTGCAACCTGTTGCTGTTGAACAGTGGATGAAAGAGAAGTGATGGCCATGATATGTCAGTGGCTGATAAGTGAAACGCTATTTTAAAGGCTATTCAACTCCACATTGTTTTTCTGGTCAGTTGCTCCTGTCATTTAAATTAAGATTGCAGTGGATGTTGAAACAATCCCCCCTGATACTGCAGCTCCCTTGATATATTTAACTTGATTTATTGTGGTTCATGGACAGGATGCTTTGAGGGACAATTACAGCTTCCCTTAGCACTTTAAGCAATGTGAAAATGTATTCATTGTCTTAAATTAATTCATCCCCAACTAGAATTTCCAGCTCAATTGCAGTTAGTTATTGAGGAATACTCTGAAAATTCATTTTAAACGCGCTTTCCTATTGAGCTTGATTAAAAGCTAATGGATCTTCACCAGCAGGATCAATCTAAAGGATTTACCTGTTTGGCTTTGCATTGGTTTTGTCTTTTCCATCTCGYATCTGTGTGTTTTGGCATAACATGGGACAGACAAAGCAGCATGGAAGAGTCTGTGCATCTGCTCTGCTGACAGTGCAAGGGCAGGCTCTGGTTGGCTGGGGAATGATGCTGCTGTTCTCTCATTCTCCAAACCTTCTAATTTCCATTTCTCTCAGGTGGCATAAGGGAAATTAAACACTTTTAAGATTTTTGTTGTCTGAATGTCAATGCATTTCCCTTTTCAAATAGAAAGCATGTGAGCCTCGATTTAGGAAAAAGTAGCTCAGTCTGTGGTAAGGGTTTATTTGGTAGGATATGGGGTACCTCTCCTCAGTTKTCTCCCTGTTCAATTCAAAATAGTTTTGCATCCTGTATCACTCACTGAGRCAGAGCTCAGGCACTTAAACCTGGGCCTCCCACTTCCTAGCCTATGATMTCTGTCTTAGTTTGCTTTTCTTGTTCCTAAAAAATAATTTCACTGAAAGCATTCTCTRAATGGAAGTGTCTGCATGAAACATGTTGAGTTTGATGAGTTAGCACATATTTAACAGACTGTACAGATCAATCTTAGTGCCTAAAGTTGGCAGGAAAGAGAAAATGCATAAAAATAGTTGCAAACAGACTACAATGGAATTAATGCTGAGCAGGGATTTTTGCAGACAGTGAGGGAGGCGCTGTTTATTTTGAGCCAACTCATGCTTTGTTAATTCAGTTACTGGCAACTTGTCTCGGATTTGAGTCTCTCCATTTTGACTCATGAAAACTTAATTTTGCATGACAAGAATGCAGAATGATGAGCATGTGTTTCCAATTTTGGGAAGGCTGTTAAGGAGGATCCAGTCCTGTGCTAATGGAAGTCCTGCTGCTACTGCTGTGTAGTGGGAAAAGAAGACTCCAAGGGTTGCACTGATAAGTGCTCCACTTAGCATTACAACGGGGATAGCATTTCAGCTAATGTGCCAGCCTCATTTCCTGCCAATTCCCACTCCTGATCTTGGTCTGTTCTCCCATTTTCCCTCTTGGTACAGGAGGGAAYGCTTCAGAGACTTTTATTGCTGGTGACTGCAGTCTGAGCCCATTCCTTGGCCTGCCCTGCTCTTGGTCACCCTGTGCTGGTACTGGTGTGCACAAACTAGAAAATAGGCTTATTCTGTTAGCTCATAAAGATTACTGGAGCCCCTGCAATCCTTGCCACTAAGGAATGGAGAAAACAGTGATATTGYAGCATTCCCAAAATTTAATATTTTTATATATGAGTCTTGCATCTGTTGCTGAACTGGTGGGGTTTATCATCTTCTTTAATATATTCTAACCATGTTATGAGTTGGTGTACTTTTGAGGGCTTTTTCTAAGCTTAGTTCTGAATTTTTGGCTGTTGAACCAACTTCTATAAAACTGAGAGTTTCAAAATCAGGTAATTACTATGCAACACAGAGCTTTGTCATAAAATGCGTCTCTCTTGTAAATGGTGTACGGGTAGAAAAAAAGGGGAAACTTTTGTAATCTGTCTCTGACATATTTTAGAAAAGCACAGTATGTGTTTATTTGAGCCAGTAATGTTTAAATAAATTTTAACTGCATGCAGAAGACTCCTGTAAAAAATAACAGCAGYATCAAGATTGGATGCTAAATTGTGGGAGAACAGCTTGAGGGATGCTACTCTCTGAGGGCTGTTTTGCAATTACAGTTTTGAATGTTTCAGTTTTGTTTTTCAATTTGGTACTCTATGTGGAACCTCCAGGACTTTCACCTTTTCACTTTCCAGCTCCTGTGATTGTTTTCCAGTGTTTGTTTTCCAGTGTTTGTTTACCTTTTTGGTGGCATTGGCTTGCCCACTGCTGCTATGGAGCTAATCGAGCACTCTGCTCAGTGAACTCTCTGCAGTGCACGTTCCTTTGGTGTGGTTTTTCTCCTTTGCACTGGCCAGTGTGCAGTGGATTGCCAGCAAGGCATTCCCTTCTCCTCCTGGCTTCTGYGGTTATGCCCACCTTGGGCTTCATTCATTGTTTTTGTCACAAATTGTTCCACAGCTTTTGTGAAGTGTTTATAAACTTGTCAGAAGTATGTAAGAAATGAGAAATCATTAGCTTGATGCTGTTCTCTGTTGACTTCTGTGTGCACTGGCTTCAGATTTCTGATTTCCCTGACCATCACWGTTTCTATTTTATCTGCATCAGTTCCAAGTTTTTACTTTTTGTGTAGTTCCTAATTTTCTCAAACACTTTTTAAAATAGTACTCCTGAACGCATACACCATCAAAATGTGGTCATGCACTAATCCCTGGTGTATACTAACTTTGGGAATCATTTCAGGCACTCAGTCACGACAAAAATGTGCAATGCATTCATCTGCCCTTCAAGAGGCATACCCTGGTCCTATTTGTGTTGGTGTAAATCCAGAATCCCTTAATATCCATTAGTGGTTTTAATATAGATTAACCCTGTTTTTAAATGGAATCAGGATCGGGCCAGTTGCATGCTGGTTTTACATCTTAAAAGGTGCTACTAGATTAACAGGAMTTTTACAAGTGCTCCATTTTCTCATGGATGGAACACTCTGGGCATATTTGTCTTATGAACATCAAAACTGACAATGCACAGCATTCCTTTAGGTTTCAGCAGGCTGATCCTGCCTTTGGAACTGTGATCCTGGCTTATGTACCTTGTGAAGGTGCATTTTTAGCCCATTCATTAAATTTTGGTCCCAGCTGTGCTCGAAAAGCAATGTAGAGGAGTAACTTGTARCAGAATTTRGATCCATTCTTGASAGACAAAAATGGATATRATTTGGARCAGAACCTGAGATGTACTGCCCTATCACTAAGGCAGGGAARCTTATTTCAATAAATGCCATTTGAAATATTTAACAGATTATCTGTAAGCTTCCTAACATATAATGGTTTTTATTTTKCGTGTGTAAACRATAAAATATTAATTTTTTAAAAAGYATTGAGTTTTGAAAGGATAAATATCAGCAAGTAACAATAAAGAGGATTACTAAAAATCTCACTTCTCAATGACAGAGCACACAATTTGATAAAGCTAATGKTTCTAATGGCTTTACTCCTATCTGATATCAGTGAATGAAACAAATGCAAGGGCTGTTTGTGGTATATGGCTCCCTAAAAAAACGTTGCTGTTGTAAAGTCAAGATAAATGAAAATGGAGACTTGATTTGTAGTGCTTATGTTGTTTGGTCTTGGGGGAGAGGGAACCTCTCTGTTTCCCCATGGTGTGCAGAGGATGGCCTGCGTCTAGGTGGGGACAAGGGAAGAAAGGAGTTCCTAAGAGATCTGTTTGCTTTTGTGAAGAGAGGATCAGGGTAGTTTCAAGTAGTCTTATGTAAATCGGAGTGAGACTAGTCCATCTTTTCAGTCAGGAATGCAGTCTCCTGAATACACTCTTCAGTGGCTTTGACCCTTTGTAGCCATTTCTATTAAAAACTGCATTGCTAGCTTTTGATGTAGAGCTGCTGAAGGTTCTAGAGAGGGAGCCAGGGTGAGTGCAGGCAGCATCCATCCCACAAAATGCAGKCCTGGACAGGCATTCTTGAGCTGCACCTACAGCCACATCGATGCTGTGCCCAAGCACGTGTCGGTTTAGGCGGGCACCATGCCCAAAGCTAAAGTCCCTTGCGTGTTTTCCCAGCATGGTTATGTTGGAATGATGCTCTGGGAGCTGCTGTTCCCTGTTTCTCTAGCACAGTCTTGAGGGTTGTGCTGATAACTTTACAATTCTGGCAGTGCTGCTCTACCTTGGCGATCTGCATCTGACTTGATGTTACACAGGGATGTGCYCAGCTTTGACTGGCTTGTGCTGAGAAGCTGTGTTGGACAGATCACTTAATTTTTTTTCCCTGCCTTTCTTGTGTGTGAGTTGAAAATAATGCTTTCAGAATTGCTTTGAAAATGTAGGGGCAAAGGGTGCTGCATCACATCCTCAGCACAATTAAATTAAATCCTTTACATGGTRAGTGGGGTGGAGATAGAAATCTAATGTTCAGCTGAACTGTATCCAACTAGAATGATGAGCTCTGAATTTAAAGGAACTACCATTTTGGGAGGGGCACTGTTTTTCTTTCTAAATTTGGTGGTGTTCTTAGACAAAATCTTRAAAGCTCATCATGCAGCCAGGCTTTAAACTTCTGTAAGTTGTCTTCCCCCTACACRCTTTTGAATAATTTTCATTCCTCTTCTCCATTTCCAGCATTTACATGTATATACCCAGCAATAGTCAGACAAGACCAAAAAGAAGTAAAAGTTAAAGTTTTTGCCATTGACTTCTTCTCAGGCTGTCATAAAGGGCACCCAAGGACATATTTCATACCCTCGAGATTAGCAGGAGTTATCTTCCTGCTAGGGCTCCCTCCTCATCCCAAGCCTACTGGAAATAGGATGGGTTGGTGATTCCTTCTCAATGCCACTAGAAGATGTTGCTCCCCAAAGTGGTAGAGGAAGGGTGGGAGAAAAKAGGGGTTATTTAAGGGGTTGTTTGCTCAGTAACTGCATCAGCTGCTTTCCYATCATCTGCTTCATCTGAGCAGATGTTGGATTACTGTTCCAGGGCTTCTGAGGATTATCACATCTTTTYCTCCCTTCTCTCTCACCCTCCCACAATAAGATGCTTTACATCTCACCCTTGTCTTTTGCCTGCCCTGGTGTTTAAGGATTAAGCTGAGCAAYGTGACTCCAGAATAGAGAATTTGAAGATTCAGCCTGCATTGCTGTGATCTTCTGTTATAGATGCTGGAAATACCACAATTTTGACTTTTTTTTTTTTTCAGATTTGTTTAGTTGCTCTAAAACATATGCTTAAAATAGACTGCTATCTCCAAGACTCRTTCCCTGTTAATCAGCAGCAAACAAAGTAAGCCAATGTGTACCGGGTGTGTAGAGAAAAATCAAATGGATGAAGACATAATCAGAGCTATTCTCCTACTCAGAGTAAATATTAACAGCAGTGTTTTATGATAAACTGTAATTGAAGACATTAACTTACTGGGAAAAATAATCTTCCTTGATAAACAGGCACATGTTGCTCTTGCATCAGGTGCTGACAGAAGCAATATTATCTCATTTTCAGTAAGTCTGCCTACATCAGTGTGTGTCTATAAAAGGGTGTTTTATGATGCAAAAGAATATTTTTGTGGAAGTGTTCCTGATTCCAATTTGATTTTCCCACTTGCTTTCTCTTTTTACAGAGCTAAATAGGTTTCATTTCTATTCTCATTTTTGCAGCTACGAGAATAGCCTATATACATATTTATCTGAACCCATGCATATTTAGCTAGATGTGCTTTGCCAATTTCAATACTACGAGAAGCTTTTATGCAAAGGTAAGCCTCATTTTTGGTCCAAATTTATATTTAGATTATTCTGTCTTTTATTCTTGTATGTGTGAATCTGTGTAATTCTGTTGGCATGGGTGGCAATGTATATCAGATTCACAGTTAAAATAGAGAGACAAAGGCTATGCACCTTAATCTGTTTTACTGTTGTGTTGTATTTGTAATAAAGAAAAGAACTTTAGTCCAGACTGTAGCAGCAAAAATAGAAACATTAATTTCATGTTGAAAAACCCAAACAAACAAACAAACCCCTCACGTCCAAAAAAACCCATAGTGTTTATTATCAGCAATGGAAGAAGGCAGGGTTAGAAAGCATTGGTTCCATTTAGGATTATACAGAAGAAAAATTGTCTGTCTGTGTGATTTTGGAGACTTTGTTTGTATGTCTGCTTGTTTGTTTTTCAGTGGAATTTGCTGTATGCACAGAAATTAAATWGTTTGATATAGCAGCAACTAAAACAACAACTGATCACTGTGAATTCATGTACTATCAAAAAGAAAACAAACAGAAAAAAACCATATGGAGTAGATTCATGCAAAGATGCAAATGGGCAAGATCCTTGTTCCATAAAAGAAATCCCAGAGATCTTCAATTTTATTTCGGCTGTGGTGATTCATGTCTCTTCAGAAGTTTCTCAACAGCAACTACTGTTGTGTGCTGCCTTTGAAACCCACATGCTCCCACTGAAGCAGGGTTTGAATCAGCATGGAATTTGGCTTATCAGACTGTGTCTGGGAAGCCAGCAGTTTTTGTCTTGCCAGATTGCATCTGGATTAAAAACCGAAGAAAAATGTAGTGACACATTGTGAAAAGAAAAAGACAAGCTTTATTGGCTTTAGTGAAATCTCATAATCAGATAAASGTTTCATACTTTGGATATAATAGTTATTTAAGTAGCAATTATATTCATTAAATATGTGCTTAAAGTTAATGTTGCTGGAGATATTTCAAGTATTAGAGATGTGCACATAAGTCATTTTTCATATTTAGAAATCATCTGATCCTCATAAGAATTTCATGCTTTTTGATGTGTTTATGTGAAAATCAGGATGGAAGAACAAACTGCTTTGTCTGGAAGTCACAAACACAAAATGGTTTTATTTATGATCATGTCTTAAGAAGACATTGATGCAACATCCTAGAGCAGTAYGATTTTAATTGAGCAGTAGCTTTTTTATCTCACCCCGAAGAAAAACTGGATGTTTTTTAAGCGTACATTAGTAGTCTGGACAGAAAATCAGAAAATAACAGTTCATCTCTTTATTGAGGAGGTTAAGTTGGCTGAAATTTATTCTCTTTCCTGAAAGGAGTCTGACCAGCAGTCCTGTACCTCTTTCTCACCAGGGATAGAGAGCACTTTGGTGGCTGCAAATTGAATGATAACCTAGGAGAAACTGTGTGATTGCAARCACCCTCTCCTGAAGATTTGTCAAAAGCATAGCTGTGGAAATTAGCTATTTATAGCTAATCATAGCTAGATTATAAGGAATGTCAGTTTGATGGAGGTGAGGAAAGAAAGGGGCAGGAATGGGACTGCCAGAGTTAATTCTGCAAAATGACATCTGGCAAAAAAGCAATTAAGGGTTATTTGGACAGCTTGCCCAGAACAGCATATTTCTCACCTTTGTCATTCATAGAAGGAGTAGCTGCCTGTACTAGATGTATTTTTGTGTAAAGCTATAGAAAATATAGGTCATGTTTAAGCAATCTGTCATAACTTTAAAGCTAAAAGGGTAGTCCTAATATAACAAGTAGTTGCTCACTATGGTACTAAAATTTTTTTTTGGTTTTTTTTTGGTTTTTTTGTTTTTTAAAGCAGTATAGCAATCTATGTCTTATGTTAAAACACAGCACAAGGCCAGTGAAATCTAGTTTTATCACTGCCTGTCCTAAATGCACTGGAAGAGTGAAGGCTGAGGTATTTTGACTCTGAGAAAAGCAGAGTCAGAGTTGCAAGAGTCTTGCAGATATGAGAAAAGATGGAGAAGGAAAAATACAAACAGAGTAATCTGAAATCTCAGCAGTTTGCCCCAGTTTTATAAAACAAAACAGAATGAGATGACCAGCTCCCACAGCGTGTCACCACTGGAGTGAGTACGTTACTGACTGATGGCAATGATTRTGATGTGAAATAATGCCTATGTAAGGCACCACTAGGATTAATTAGCAGATAAAATTATGGAAATTCATTTCTGTAAATATTGCTGGGAAGAGCAGATGAAAATATTGGCCTCTGCATGGACTTTTGGAAAGAACTGGCTCGTAGAGGTGGAAAATCAGCTCACATACCCAGAATGCTCTGGGACAATGGAGGAAGATCTCCCTTGGTTTCCTTGGCACCAGCCAGTTCCTGAATATAGCTGGCCTGCCATGCTCATWTCAGCTCCTTCACAAGGAAAGGGATTTGTTCTGCTATTTTCCTGTAGCTCTGAAGCCCTTCTGAAGCTTTTCTGTTAATGACAGTAAGATTCATCAGACTCTTACTTGATTTTTCACAGATAKGATGACTATTGGGACACATGCGATCCTGGATTTGTTTCCCACTAATTTTAGCTGTAAAGAGAGACAAGGCAAACAGAGGTTGTCATCTAACACTAACACAATTAATTACAGGGTTTGGGATTTTTTTCCTTGGCTTTTTTTCCAGATGTGTATAACATGCCCTATCCTTTTTTCCCTTTGTAGTAGGAGTAGCTTTTCCATCCACTTTCCCAGTAACCAGGTGATACTGCAGTCACAGAGCATGCAGGCTCTCRTGGGGTTAAATGGTTTCCTCCATTTCAGATTTTGTGCAGACCAGATTTATATTCAACAGTGTTTGTTTAGGATTCTGTACTCAGCACTTTGTATTAAATGAGAAGAAGCCCTGCATTTAAATTATTCAGTCTTTAGGACTGATGAAAATTGTCAATCACCTTCTAGCATATTTRACTTATCCTAAAGGATGCTTACAGGTGCAAAGATTCATGTCCAGTTGCATTTATGTATCCTTGGGCTTATTTTGTCACTGAGTGACTCTGTCCTCCTCGMCTTCTGATGTATTCTTGTGTTGTCCTACAGATGGTGGGCAGAAAAAAGTTTTTGGGCATAAAAATARTAAATTCCATTTTCCTCAAACTGATAAGACTGACAGCAAAACAAATAATATGGAAGCATTAAACATTCAATAGCATTAAATAACAGTGGCTGGCATGGACTGCCTAAAGTCGTAGAAATGCCACTACAGCAGGTTATTCCCTTGGCTCTAACTGCAGAGTCAGTAAGTGTTATAATTGTTTCTAATACTTACATTCTGTCTGGGCATCAGGAGAAGAGATAATGTTAACTATGAAGTGAAAACAGGGCTGAAGTGAAGTGAAAACAGGGCTGAAGTGATGGATGGGGCATGTGCTCTGGGAAGGGCTGTACAACAGACCTGAGCCAGAGACCTGCCTTTCCCATCCTGTGGTGTCAAAATACTTCCACCCCATATCAGGATCACAGTGTTTCATTAAAATAAATTTAAAAAYTAATMAATAGTTGGCAGGATCCTTCCAGAAGGATTCCACCCTATTTAGGAGCCACATTGGGATATAAGGCCCAGACCAGCTTGCAGTGGGAGAGAGGCACAAGCCTGGCTGCCTGTGAYAGCGTGTCCCAAATGTCCAATCATCACAGGGACAGAGGATGGCATGGGAATGGGGATRGTGGGGACAAGGTGGGACAAGGCTCCAGGTTGACACCTCTTCTGTGCCCAGGGTGCAAGAAGCATGGAAAGTGTAGGCTGCCAGCTGAAATATCTCCTCATGGAGGAGTTGGAGGCAGTGCTGACCCTGGAACAGGGTGGCTGTGGGGACTGAAGGCTGACAGCCACTGCATTTGCTGGTTTGGGGCTTGGTGTTAGTAGGGAGCTCTTCCTGACATGGATGTGGTTTCATTAGGAAAACCCCAGTCTGCTCTGCCATTTGTGAAAACAGTCAGGGCAGCTGCTTTCTCCCTCCTAAAGGAAGCCCCATGGGCAYGGTGAGCAAAACCCACAGGGGGAGAGGTTTGTGCTCTTGAGCTTGTCCTGGGTTTCTGGCTACTTCAACCAAGAGAGATAGTCCCAGAAAATTGGTTGCTCAGCTGAAATTCATGTTGATTCAGTGCACATTTGCCCTTCTGCAGGTAAAGATCGTCAATCTAAAGAAAACAGTTGCCTTTATGCCACATCCCAGTCCTGAACCTGAACAAAAGTCACCTGGTGATCTTCATATGGCAACAGCTTCAATAAAAAGATGCTTGAAAGAAAGGTGATGGTTGAAGCATCACCATTGAGCAGTGGTTACTGAGCCAACACCCAAACTCTTTAAACCCATCTGAGGAAAGTTGCCACATCCATTGCTCCTCAGAGTGGACAATGACTTCCTACAGCTTCACACTGGAGTGTTTTTACTGAGCTTGTGGTTACTTTGTCCTTCCATGGTGATCTGAATTTCTGTGAGAACCTCCTTATGGGCTTTAAAAATAAACAAACATAAATAATGAGGAGGTAGAAATGCCAGCCTCTGTCCAGCCCTGCATGCATATGCTTCCAGAAGGACAGTATCGATATCATGTTTTATTTCTTCTTATTTAGAAACTCTCCCTAGTGCTACTGAGTGAGGGACTCAAATTCAAAGCTATGCATTTTTTCTACATCCTGCAGGTCTCTGTACTCTTTTACTTTTTTACCTTTTTGTGAATCTGGATTTTTTTTTTTTTTTTAAATATAGTTTTCTGCCTGACTCAGCAGTTGTCTCTATGATAAATCTGAGGGACAGGAGAGGGGACAGGCTCTTTATCTGGCAAAAATTTAATGAGGTGTGTGTTGCTTTGAGCTCTTAGTGGGAATAAAACTCCCTTTGTAAAAACCTCTGAGAAATTTATCCAACCGACGGCTGTCGGATTTACGTGGGCTTTTTTATTCATTTGCTAGCTTAAAAAAGAAAAATCAGTGGTAGCAGTCAGGTGTACCATGTAGGTGTGCAATGCACCCCAGAGAACTGTGAAGCTGATGAATAGTTAGCTTCCTATAATGCTGAATATTTAACCCATGATATATAATAACGCTAATTTTTAATGCTTTCAGAAATTCACATGTAAGGGAGCTCTGCAAATTCAAAGCATCCGCATTAGAAAGCATCAAAACATTTTGTTTAGMTCTCTCTTTTTCTTACTTAATGAGAAATAGTTGGGAGTAATTACTTTTATTTTATGTAACTATTTATGATGTTTCCAAATGAGAAAGGATTGTAAATACATAACTTGAATGTAAAATTCTGGTTTCCTYATCAATGTTTAGTCCTAAAGTATTTCTTGGATGATTTTGAAGTGTATCAGGTAAAAATATAGAAAGAAATACAGGACTGAAYCTTTAAAACTAAATTAGCATGATGTCTTGCAGGGAATAGCTGGCTGATGAAACAGCAGCACMGTGTCAAAGAATCATTTATTGGAGCTACAGGTGGCCAGCTGTCAGATRAGTCTCCACTGAAATACTTGCCCATTTCTGAAGATCTTTTCTTTTGTTGTTTTACTCATTTGAGGTGAGGGGATCATGCTGTCACTTTCACCACTGAAACTTGTACTTACTTGAAGGTTTGGAGTGTGCCCRGGAATCATAAAAGGAATAAATCCTTGCACTTTGCCAAGAACCTGAAGCCCTCACTTCTGATAACCTGCCTGTCATTTGCAACTAGGGAGATGTTAATATGGAAGGCAAGGTTTTCTAAAGGGCTTGGGAAAGAGAATAAATTCCCATCACTTGTCCAGCTGCTGTGTGCAGTCAGCAAACAACTTTGAAGTTRCCTACACTGTTTAAAATCAGTTTATGACTTTTCTGTGGGCTTTGGAGGACCACCCAAACCAAATAAATGGGTAAATTTCTATGCAAGCCCTCTTATCAACTGTACTGCACATTTAAATCTCCCACCATTCTCATTCCCTGCTGTGATGTGTCCCTATCTAGGCCTTGGTACTTCTAGCCATTCCCTTAATTTCATGGCCTCTCTTTCAAACACAAATATGTTCACTCCCACTTTCCACCTTTTATGCAGTGTAGCAATGTTAACACTGATTCTTACAGTCAAAGGGTGATATCTGTCTGCTGGATTTACTATCCAAATTGCCCCATTTTAGGAATTTGATTTATCATTTCATTACATTGTCTGTACCTGCTTACTTCTCTGCTGATGCCTCTTTGTATTATCTACTCTGGCCTCAGCATAAACTTGTATTCTGGGGCAAAGTTCAGAAGAACCAGATCTGTGAGGAAGCAGTGCATTGTTGTATATTAAATACTAAGATGGAAGGTGAAAAATGCACTGCACTGACTCCCACAAGGTCTGAAGAAACAGTGGTGTCTTGGGGAAGGTATTTGCGTGTGTGCAAGCTGTTTCATTGTTAGAGATGGTATTAGAGCTGAAAATTAGAGCATCAGGATGGTGGGTTGTGTAACTAAAGGGGTCTGAATGCTGGATTGGGATSCTTGCAGTGGTTCACCAAGTCACTCCAGTGAGGGGTAGAGCTTTATTCCTTTCTGGGCCCTGATTACCTGCTAAATGTAGGGATACCAGTTTCTCTCCATCCCTGTACTCACCAACTTCATCACCACAAGGCAGAAAATGGTCTTTTCATTTTTTAGAAGGTCCAAAACCAAATCTGTGTCATTGTCAGGTGGTCAACTTTCAGAACTGGATCARAATGAACAAACAACTTTTCTACATCCCTGATTGTCTTGCAGTCAGTTTAGATGGGAAATAGGGACAGAATGTTCAGTCTGCATGAAAACTGAGAAGCCACACATAGAAGCTTTTGGCATTTCTCTGCTCAGCATGTGCTTGCCTCACTGCTCAGCTGCAGGGAGAGAAGATGTTGGTGTAAAAATGCACATGCAAAGATATTCCAGCTGTCTGTGCACCATCTAGCTCCATGGAGCAAYATCAGCCAGGGCATCTTGGGGTTGTCACCTAGCAACAGGAGTGTTATTCTCTGTGAAGTAGCTGGGGCTTGCTGGCAGAGCTCTGCTGCAGTGGTGGTTTGGCTACAGGTACCTGAGTTAGCCTAAGTGTGTCTGCAGAGGACTTTGGTTGCACTTTTGGGATACAGTCAGACCATTTTTATACATGTGTGTATCTTTATTTACATGTGAGAACAATTTGCTGCAGCAAATTATGGGAGAACTAATAACGAGGTTGTCAGAGTCTCAGGACGCAGTCAAACTTGTCTGAATTTGTCTCAGAGGTACACTCACCATCTCTGTTCAGGTATTTATTAATGATGATAAGAGATATTGATGGAGCTTGATTCTTCATTGTTACACATGGGAGTGAGTGATGTTTTCAAGACTGGAGAATCAAGTTGGATTGAGCATTTCCACTTGTGAGAGTATTCATGTCCTGCAAATACTGGTGCTGTGATGATCCAACTCTAGTTGATGCTGCTTAGCTGACTASAAGATGATACAGTAATACCATGTCAATAATTAGTACTACAGTAGTTCAGGAAGTGCATGGCTAAAATACTTAATTCTTATCATTTCCTGTTTTCTTACTTCAGATGAATAGAATTTCACAAGGCATTTAGGCACAATTTAAGCCCATTTTCYTTCAGATTGGTTTTGTTCTGTTTGCTCAAACACCACAGTTTGTACAAGCATTTTTTTTAAACTGGGGTAAATAACAAATGTAACTCCTATTTTCATTTACTCTTGTATTGCTTGATTTGCTTTCCCTGTTAAACTGCCTTTATTTCAACCYGCMAGYTSTCTCACTTTTACTCTTCCAGTTCTCTCCCCCATCCCACTGGGGGAGGTGAATGAGGGACTGCCAGGGACATGGTTGCTGTCTGGGGTTAAACCACAGTAGCTCCCGTCCTGCCTTTGTGTAGTTGGGGCTACAGAGCAAGGCTGAAAGACAAGTGCAAGTGCAAAATGGATTGTGGCAGGGTGATTTCTTTGGGAACATTCTACTTTGCTTGGAGCAGGGAAAAAGAACATTGCCCAGTCAAACCTACTGTTGGTGATGACTGCAACTGCAGTGCAGTGGCAAGCTCTTCCACCAGGATGCATAAATTTTCACTTTGTTGCTGTATTTAATTTTAAGTTTTRGTTCTATCACATAAAATAATCAGTGAGACAATTTGATTCAGTATTGAAGTGTTCAAATGGTTTAAAAGATTTGGGGCTGAAGCCATTCAGAATAGTATCCATTATTTTGCTAGCTAGGTCTTGAAGAATTTTTTTAAGTAGATACAGTGGATTTTTTTCTTGTTTAATCAGAATCACAAGAAAATACAACTAGCCATAACTTTAACTTCTCTGAACAGTAATTTGAATTTACATTAGATCAGGGAAGCTTTTGTGAGTCTGGTTTTGGTTTTGTTTTTTTTTTTCTGAAGTACAAAATATTTAAGTCAAGAACTTGGAAAAAAGGAGCAGATTCCAGATGAACTGGATAGCATGATAAAACAATAACATTTTTCCAGCAAGTGCAGTAAAGCCACATAATCATAAGTTAAGCAATATTTATTAGCTTGAGGTAGAACTGTGGAAATGCCCAGTGATTATTTTTAAGCTCCTAAACCAGAATACCCACAACAGATTTCCCTGTTTCAGGTTTTACTGTGTATGTTCACACAGTGTTCTTCTGATGACTCCTGCTCCAATTAACATCWTCTTTTCTTTTGTTTGTTTGTTTAATGAATAATCCATTACTCTAGAGTTCTCTTTAGCAACACAGAACATAAGCTGTGGTTTGTTGAGTGTTCCTTGCAAACTCAGACCTTTCCCAGTAGCATCACACATTTTATTTTGATTTACTTTCAGCTATGCATGTCTTTGAAGTTTTAAGGGAAACCTGCCAGAAATTGTTGACAAGGTAAAGAAATGCATTTTTTTTAACTGCTTCCATCTCCATGCTTTATTTATACTTAGTTCTTCATGTTTGGGCTGAGAGAGCCTGTCTTAAATTTTATGGAATGTGATTTGACAACAAAAAATCTACAACTCAGCCTCTCAAAGCATGTGAGCACTGTGAGGTTAAACAAAATGTTGGAATACCTCCAGAATAGTGCCAGAAAGCAGGGAAATGGCTTGGTGTTCCAAACTCAGTTCGTACCATTGGGCTCTCATTGCTCTGCAGCAGTGGTGGGGTTTGACTTGCCAGTAACTGATGTGGGAATTATTCACAACCAAAAATATACAAAAATGTTTTGGGGAAAAATAGGGTTGGGAAAATACTAATTAAAATCAAATACTTTTAACTATAGAAAGTCTTTTTAATGTCTATCTTGTAGATGTCTAAAATTGCATAGAATAGTATTTTTGTCACCAAGGCTATTACAACAGAGGTTTTCACTTACAATTTTCAAATTGCATACCAAAATTCACCTAATTTTCACAAACATGTCTGTGATGCCTGAAAATTATTGTGAAGCTTTCTCTTCAAGAAGATATTTTATTGGCTTTATAACTTAGTGCAACTATGTAGTTCTTCTGAGAAAGAATTTATAGAGTTGTAGACATTAGGCTTGGAAATCTTCCTGATTTTTCTTTTCTTTTCTTTTTCAATAGTAACCAATTCAAATGTAAGCTAGAGGATAGATAGGACAGAGGAAGAGACAGAACTGTTTTAAAATAAAAGTAATGATATTTTTGTGGCAACATAAATACTAATAGTAATCATAGTTACTCATAAATGACCTCATAAATCAGATTAGGAAAATAGTGAAAAGGAGCCCTGTGTATGTGAAGGATTTGATTTTGTAAAATAAGGGCAGAAACATCATTGGGTTGTATCTAAAGTCCCCTTTCTCTTAAAGAGGAGGTCACATCTGTAACATATTAGAAAATTTTTAAAAATTTTGTATTGGTTTTGTGCCCTTGAAGAGTAAGGTAGAAATATCTTTGTCACTTATTATTGACATTTGAAAGGAAATTTATCTTCCCTATTTGATGCTGCAGGCTTTCTTTCATGAAAAATTTGTACTGAAGTATCCTGAGAGAAGTTTGGTTTTTTTCCCCCTGTTGCCTTTTCAGAAAGGTTTTAGGGCCAAACCAAATGAAAAGTAAGCAGCTATTTTTGTGTTTTCCTGATGCAGAAATTCTTTGGAGGAGGAAGGGATCCCCAGGGTAAACTGTGCAKCTCTGGCATCTCTGTAATTTGTGATTGTCTCTCGGTAGCTGGCTTCAGTTTGCTTTAAACCATAAAAGACTTCACAGTGTTGAGTGCTGTGCCCTTTCCTTACACCACTCCAATAGCAGCATCTGTGGAGGACAGTTTATAAGTCATCCTCCAATATGTCAGGGAAAGAGAAAATTTAACTAAGGTTTAACTTTAACTAAGGTTTTAGGACTATCTTTACATCACCTGAGTTGGCTTAATTGCCTTCCAGTGGTTTTGTATCAACCGTATAAAGAACTTCTGTAGCAAYTATTTGGAAGACTCATTCATTAATAGAGCTGTATTTTCAGATTGTTCAGTCCTCATYGTAAACACAAAAGGTCTTTGCCTGTGGCAGAATTTGCTGCCCATGGTTTCTCAGTTTTGTTCCCTTTGGGGCCAATCTCAGAAAAAAGAGACATAAAAACCATCATTTTTGACGATGGGTTGTAGAGGTACTAAATTGCTATGTGAATAGGGAAAAGAGATACCGCTTATTCTAACAGTTTCAATATTGATATCACAAATTGGTTTATATTACACTGTCACTTATGTTTAGAAAACAAACGAAAAACTCTGTTCTGATGTTAAAGACCTGACCTAGCTTTATGAATAACACTCATACGTTAGGTCAGAATGCAGGTTAAAGCACCTTCACCTTTAGCCCAAGGTACAAGGTTTTATATTAATAGTGCCAGATTTTCTTCATCTTTGTTTTGTACTTCCTAGAATGAATTTCTCTTGGAAAGGATAGTAAGAAATTCCTRACTTTCTATAGGTCTGGTTTCTAAATGTTTACTTGCAAAAGTACATGTTTATCTTAATAATTATCTTCTCTAAGAAGGAGGTGTGGGATCATCAAGGATATTCCATCAAGAAACATCCTGATATAGAAGCTTTTGAGAAACATGAAATCTTGTCTTAGAATTTGTGTGTTTTAATAAATGTGATCCATGTGTTTCAAATTAGAACTAATTATACTGATACATGAAGTATAGAAAAGAAACATGTTTTTAGGATATTCAGAATCCCCTTAAGGCAAGACATTAAAAAAAAAAAAAAACCCTAAACATACTTGTTTTTAGAATTTCTAGATGTACCATTACTGTGCTACATTATCYTGCATCACCATTTTCCATGCAGTAGTTTGCCTCAAAACACAGAATATCTGGTCCTATTTTGTAATAAATTAATGGCTTCTACAGCCGTTGCATTTCATATTTTTGTTGCATTGAATGTTCATAGAGAAAATATGAGATACAAAGGAAGAAACTCCCCCTCATCCTRCTTTCTTCCTGAAAATACAGGACTTGGATATGAAGCATGAGTGTGGGTGTAGTTTCAGCTCCAATTATTTTGATGATGTTCTCTCACCACTAAGGCTGAGAATCAGTGCACATCTCCACTCTTGCTAATCTGTTAATGGCACAGGATCGTGTTCCCTCAGGGTGGCAATGCCAGGTGCTGCCCTCTGGCACCATTACCACAGYGGGCAACAGGGAGCCAGCTCCCATCTGATAGATCACGTTCAAATATGTGTGAAGGTGGACAGATTGCTTTCAGGGTGGAAGAACCCTGGAGTGGATCTTGCAGCCTGAAATCTGGAGAGCTAAATCTCCCTGGGACCCACGCTGGTTCCATGCACATCCATGGCATGTACTTGTCTCAGTACAGGCTGAAGTGACTTTGTATGGACATAGCAGTGGTCCTGAGCAGCCCTTGCTCATCTCAGCTGCCTGATTGGATGCAATCTGGTGTGTCAAGGGCCACTTCAGTACTCAGACATCATGTTTCCCAGCTTTCCTGGTTCTCGATAACTTTTTTCATTCATGGAATGAGTTATACTGTGGGTACACGGGTCATCTCAGTTTCTATGCAAAACCAGGCTGCATCGCTGTTGTTAGCTCRGGAGATGCAGCACAGACAAAAATAGAAAAATGAAGTGTCCTATATCCTACAAGGCAGTCCTTCTAAGGAGTCCAAGCAGAATTCATTAGACTTCAGGCAGGGAAACATTTGTATGAGGGGGCAGAGCTAAAAACTGAATTTGTACTATTAAAATGAGGAGAGAAAAAAAAGCATCAGATGAATGGTTTTAGCAGGCTGGTGGAGAACAAGTAAAAAATTTAAGAACTTATGGAAAATAAGAGGCAGTTAAGGCAAATGCCTCTTTTTTTAGATTATCTCGTGCTTTTAGAGCTGGAAACTTCCCTGGTTGACAGCCCAGAGAAATACTGATAGGCCCAGAAGGGAAACTCTGCCTATCTTAACTGTGACAAAATCTTTGAAAGAAGACACAGCAATAGTGTCAGCGTTTTCATAAAGGAGAGCAAAACTCCAGAGCCCTGAAAATGCTTCAGAGCAGCTTCCCAGTGGGGCTTTGTGAGGAGTTTAAACAGGCCATGTGAGTTCACAGAAGGAAACTACATTGTTCTTCCTYCTTTCTGTAAAGATAGGGTGTTACMTGTTCTCCCACTGAGCCAATAAATTGCTTTTGGAGGAGAATAACTAATGTGAGGGGAGAGAGAAGCATTCTGTGGTGGATCTTGCTTCCTGCAAGAAGCAAGCACTTCCTCCAAAAAGCTGAAGATCCTTCTGGGCACAGGCTGCAGACATAGGGCCTTTTGGCATTTTGGGCTCTTGAATAGATGTCAGATGATCACTTCTTGCAGGTGATTCCCATGCAGAAAGCCAACTGATCCTGATAGCGGTACAACATCCAGGAATTCAGGCTTTGGAGTCAGCCGCATATTTTGTATGTGAAATAGAAAAGCTGTTTCTCTTTCAAGTTCTATAACACTTGAACCTATTCCTGCCTGACAAGCACAGTCAAAATGTGTGTGACCAATGGATGAACTATGTATTATTATATCTGTGCTATCATAAATGGCTGCTTGATACCCTACAGCCTTAAAAATTATGCTAATAAAATTTTCACTGGGTAATGAAACTATTTTTTTCCAGGAAAGAAAGGACTGTGGGGAGAAAGCATGGAGACAAGGGTGTTTCCAGCAGGTGTAAAATTATTTTATAAAGAAGATGTGAATATTTAAATTCCTGATGTGGGCTTKTAGTGTTTGATCAAGGGATGTATATTGGTTACTTGCACTAATTCATTTACCTGGTGGCTGTCGGCAAGGATGTGAACCTCAGTTTAGAACAAAATCTGTTATTGACAGAAAACCTCTACTACCTTTGACTTTTCTTTAGTCATTTCAGTTTCTTTAAGGAAATGTTTTTGCGTGTTCTGTTAAAATATACCTAATTGATTTTACTTTTTTTCTTTACTTATTCCATATGCATTCAAATACACTGTGGCATCTACAGGGTCTTTTCTGAATTGGATTAAGGCACACCATGTTTGATGAACCTGCAAATAAGGAATTCTACTTTCATTATCGTTTTAATCAATGTATATCCACCAAATAGGAGAAGAAAACAGAACACATTTTCCCTTCAGTTGCTCTGATTATCTGAAAGACAGAGATAGACAAACGTGTCTGAAATCTTTTCAAGTAAACCTGAATAACGTAAAACAAACTATCATGCAAATTTTTGGTACAAGACTGTCCAAGGAGAGCAGAAGTGAGAAACTTGCATTCGCATCAAATAACATAATTTTTCTTTTTCTTAAATGGAGATACATTTTGTGATGAATCTGTTGAAGCAAGAATATTTTACCCTCTTGTAATACTTCAACTTTGTGCAAAAATCTAATGTATATGAAATTTGATAATAGTTGAGGCCTTTTTCAAAGATTGTTTGAGATGGAAGTCAAAGTAGCTAACAGCTCTTTGTCAGCAATACAGTTGCTGGGTGTGCAACTCCATATAACTGCGTGAAGTCTTTCAATTGTGTGTTTTATCCCCCATATTCTAGGAAAAATCATAAATTATAGAAGGCTTTTATTGCTCAGACTTCTTTTAAGTTTTTGCAAATTCAGGGCTTAAAGTGCATACACAGTTTGGCATGCTAAACGTACATTTTCCTCTACTTTTGAAGATTGAAAAGCAGGGTTTCTTTTCTGAGGCAACCGGAAAATTGTTGCATCTGGTAGCCATGCCTGTGCAAGTAACAGTTCATAAATGCACATGTAGTAAGATGAGATCCGTTTGAAGTGTTTGCTATGTCTAGCATCTACCGAGTAGCAGGATTTCTATTTCTCAGCAAAAATTCAGATATCTAATGCATATCCTTTTCAGCTGCTTTCTTATCTACTGTCAATTTATACCTCTGAGTGGTGGAAAGTGGCCTTTATCAATGGATAAAGGACAAGGCATATTCTTACCTCTTAAATTTGACATACTTAAAAGTCTGCTTTTGTTTTTCTATAAAATTATCTATATTTGTTTTACATTTGAAGTGTACACTCTTATTTAAACATTTTTGCTTACAAACACTTTTTATTTCTTTCAAAGCCATGACTACTTCAGTCAACAATATCACTTCTCCAGAGAGGGGTAGTAAAAAAAATTAAGTTTAAAAAAAAGTTATCTTATGAAGCAGTTCTATAGCAGACAATTTCTTGTATTATATGGATAGTCTGAAAATGCCAAACAACACAAATTCAGTAATATCTGGGGTCAAGGAGACCATATATAGCAGTCAGGAAAACAGCATTTAAAAAACATGGACAAAACTCAAATGACTATGAGAGGTCTGATGTTGCAGAAGTGCAGATAAAGCTTTTTTAAGGTATGTGTGAAAGAAAACTTATGCAAAATTTAGGATACAACCTGCTTAAGTTTAAATTTTTTTATTCATATCTATTTTTTCCTATGCTGTTAGTAAATTTTTATGTGGTTTTTCTGCCTACCCTTCCAGTTTTAAATTTGCCCCTGCCCTTCCTTCCCATTTCCTATTGAGAGCTTCCTATCCCTTTTACTAGGACCTACTTTTCTGCTTGAAAACAAGCCAGGTGAGAACAGTTCAGATGCCTGTTTATTTAAAATGCTGAAACTCACAGAGGGTCACCACTTCATGCACCGGGCACTGCTTAAGAACAGTGGGATCTTGTGGAGCTGCTGCCAGGTAACAAACTCAAGATTCCACACTCAGAATGGTCATTTCTCCTTACTGTGGATCACACGAGGCTCATCCTTCCTTCCTCTTCAGCAAACTGGAAAAAGGATGAGGATAACACTTGAAACTTTGCTACTTGTTCAAAAAAGACAGGACATGTGGCCATTATTTTTGTGGAGGAAATCTTGTAAATGGAGAAGAGTAAATCCCAGACAACTGGAAACAAGATGGCAAATGAAACTACTCTGAATTTTAGAAATATCCTCTTTTATACAACAGCTTTAGCAATTTAAGGTGTATTTATATTCTCAGGATTTAGGAGAGAGTGTCTCTTTCATCAGCACTCTCATTCCTGTTGCTCCAATGAGCACCAGTGTTCAAGGCAAGGTGCAGATGCTCCCCTGGGAAGAAGCTGAGCCCCTCAGGAGGACACAGCCAGAAACTCTGCCAGTTCCTTGAGTTGGGCAGCACCACAATTGGAAATTGGGTCAATGCGTTTGAGTAGTTTTGGGGATCTGGAAGCTGAGCAGGTCTCTGTGCTGGGAACAAAAGTGGTGCCATGCCCTGTGCTGTCAGCATGTTGCTTTCCCCTGTGGCCTCACAGTCAGCCCCAGGCTTCCTTTCCTCCAAGAGAAGCAGTGCCTGGGGGATACTCTGTGTGAGCTGGCTCTTCACTGCACCTTTTCCTTCTACCCTTGGATTTTTCCTTTAATTGGCTTCTGCTTGGATTCTGTTTAACAATTTTGCTTGGCTATAGGAAATTATTTGCTAAATCTAAAAGCAAGTTAATATTGGTGTGTTTGTCATTTCTGTGGGATTTCTTGCTGTGACAACCTGTTTTATAAAATTATGAGACGGTGATCATGTTTTTCAATACTTGATATTTTTCTATTCAACACAATACAAACATTTATATGAAGATCAGTTTGAAGTATCTTTATAAGAAATGGCATATAAAAGTGGGTTGTTTGATAAATAATGGTAAAACATTTCCTCAAGATCAAAGAAAGTGATGAAAAGTGATGCAGCTATTATTTTTAAATAACTGCATAATTATAATACCATGCTGATTTTTAATTTAGTCTACAATTCCTGAACAGCATGTAAACTGAGGGAAAGTTCATATCTCTTGCTTTTCTATAGTCATTGACTCTAGTTAACGTACTGTTTAGGAACCCATGAGCAATACTGAAGTTAATGGACCTGAAAAGGAGTTAGTGAGTAATTTTATTGGCATTGTTGAAAAAAATTAATCTTAGTTTTATACCAACTTCTCCCAATTTAGTAAATTGTGCGAGTTGTTAGAATAACAATAGCAGTGGATTTCAGAAGACAGTGATTTGAGGCATCCTGCTGCACAAGTGGCTCCAAGCACTGTAATCTTAGAGGTGTGCAAATGCTGATGAGGGAGGAGGACAGGCTGCAGTCATTTAGAAGATGTAAAACCCCAGACCTGATAAGAGCTTTTAAGAGCTCTTAAAAGCTCCCCTTTTAAGAGCTCAACTATGAGGCATGGAGCAGCTCTGAAACGTTAAAAAGATCAAAGTTTCAGATTGTCAAAATTCAGTATATTGATTTGGAGTAAAACTCAGCTGCAAGCTCTAAAAGTCAGCACAGGCCAATTCAAAGTCAGTGCTTTACAGGCAGCCACAAGAAAAGAGAATAGAGAGTGAGTGTAGCAGGAAGCTTTATGCTGATGGGAGCCCTTCTGATAGGGGGCTGCAGTACTGGAGCTGCATTGATTAAAAGGTGGTGTGGATGCAAGGATTTATGGATTAAAGAGAAAAGAAGAAATTCCTGTGTGGAGAGTGTGCTTGAAGAGAGGAGGGAGGCAGAGGGCTTTAAACCACATTTAAAAACAATAATTGTATTACTTTGGAAGATGTGTGTAACAAAGCTTCTAAAAAAATAAGACATGGTGTCCCTATTAAGTCAAAAAGGAATTTAATGGATGACTTTTGGGGCTTAAATTTCTGTGGCAGGAGTTATAATTATGTGCTGAATGTTCGTGTATTCATTGCTGATAGGAAGTTGGGTTAGTTTTAAAATGATGGAAGAGAGAACAGAAATTTTGTTCTTTGAAGGTAGAGAAAGATGAGAGGTTTGCGTGGGTGTTTAACAGCATAATGATGTGTTTGCTAGTAAGATTATTGCTAATTTTAGTGGCATTACAGCAAATGCTGGGGTATCCATATAGGAGTAAGAATAATACAAAGAGCATTACCTGCTAATGTTAACTGCTTTGCACTTGGTCTCGTGGGTATTTTGGATAGGCACAATATCCAGAAGCATCTGCCAACAAGAAACACCCTAAGATGCAAAATTCACCAACTCAAGATAGCATTTTGAGTTAATTATTTTTTTCTTTTTGTTTCTATGTATAAAGAGTACCTTTCTTTCTTTCCTCTTTCATCTTTGTGAGTTGACCACTTCCATTACTTTCTTATTTCTGCTGAGGCTGGTAAGCTGGTTTGATGCATTCAGCAGTCAAAAGTGCAGTTCTCTGTGCATTTGTGTTGGCTGACTAAGCAGAGTGAAAGAGGCTGACTGTGAAAGTGAAAAGGTGATTTACACTGGTGTCATAGTGCTGTGCAGTAATAAAACTCAGGGGTTGTTGGACACACATTATATTGTACAATTATATCATTATAAACAATATGATTGGAGGCAGTTGAGCTTGAATGCAGCAGCCTGTTATTTAGCAATCATCTCTTTCAAGGCTCATTAAACACAGATTTATATACAAAACAAAAGCTTTGCTCTATAAAGGCTAACTATGTTGTGGCATTTATTCCCCAAAATGTAATACATAGATCTAAAGCTGTCAACGGCTACAATGGATTTAGTCAGTGATTGTGAATGAAGTTTTTCAGCACATATGACAATCCTCAGCCCTCTGCATTTATTTGCGGCATTATTTCTGAGACTTTATTCGTATGTCTGGCTTTGGAAGGCTAGAGGCTGCATATACAGCTGTGATTTTGAAATCTGACAGGCAGGGATGCTACAGATGGTAAAGTGTTCTGAAAGGTAGCAAAGATCTCTTGAAATCGTACATAAATTGATCTTACATTAGCTCTTTAAAATTTTATAATTTTGAAATAATGAATGAGCTTATGGAGAAGAAAATTAAGAAGCTGAAAGGTTTTGTTGCTGCTATCCCAAGAAATTTAATTTTGTTACCTGATATGAAATCAGTTTCAATTAAAAAAAAAAAATAAGGGATAAGGATTATATGAATAAAGTAGAAAAGACACAGAACTGAGAAGATCCTACCACAAGGGGATCTGCAACACATATAATGGTGCAGCGTGACTTGAACATTTAATAGTTGGCAGAAGTTTGGAACTTAATTGTATATTTAACTTTTTACATATATATATACATACTGAAATTTGTGTGTTTAAATATTTTTGTCAGGTTTTTTTTACTATCGAGAGCTCTATCTGACTTTTACACTGAGTTGTTAAAGAACAATATAAAAAACTAAAGCCCCTTCTTGAAGGGCAAACCTGCAGTCTTCCTTTCTGAGTACTGCTCTCTGGGAGCACTACCAAGTGTCTGGCCCACATGTGCTCAAGACACTTTTGTGCTTGATATCACTTCACACTTGAACTTTTAAATGCTTTGTTTAATGCTTCCCCTGGCATGCACTGTGTTTCATTTCCATTCCTTCTCTGAGTGATCTGTGAGAGCATGATAGATGCAAGGCTCCTGTGAGTTTTGTCATGCTTCTGATTACACAAATGTTCTGCCATGACACACCTCTGTTCCCAGAATGTGGCTCCTGACCTCAGCAGCTTGTGGCTGTCAGCCTTTTAGTAAATTACTGCATTTTGCATCCCTAGCTTTCACTTTGCTATGTCACAAATGTGTCCGCACAGTAATTGTAGTTTGCTTCAATTTGCTTATGATACTTCAAGATGTTAATTAATCTAGCAACAGTTTGTGAAATGTTCTGAATTTGAGAACATTCTTGTAGAGAAATGTTCTGAATTTTTGTAAAGCATTGTGCCATTGATTTCTTTAGCAAACGTATCTTAGTTTTAGCTGCGATGCAGAGCTGTGTTTCAGGGTTGTTTTTCTTCCCCCACTTCTGACTTGTTTGCTCATTTATCTAAATGTGTTAACTTGCAGTGTTTCTCAGGGTCACATCAGTGAATTAACAAGGTCCAACTTTTTGTAGCACCATTTTTGAAGTTTAGAGATAAAGCGTTCCAAAATGCCAGCCATGAAATTCAGTGTTGCTTGGTAAGACTCATTTTGTGAGCTTTTTATTTTTTTTTTTTTTTAAAGTGTGTCTTTTCTTAGGAACATAGGAAGCATACAGCAATCTTCACTAGCTCCATTGTAAAATATGTAAAATTCATGGTTTCACATTATGACAATGGCTTGATAGAAAAGTTTTTGCACTGCTTTTTCTGTCCTTTATGCAAACCTACTCAATCTAACTAGGCAATCACTTTGGTTTGGGTAGCTGGTTTGGTTTGTGGGTTTGGTTTTGATTTTTGGGGTTTTTTTTAGAAGTCTGTAGATAATAAACCTGACCTGGAAACAGTCTTGGAAAAGCTTGCACTGCTCACGTTCATTCTGCGTCTTGGAGTGCACAAGCAATGCATAACTCAGATCGCCAAACTTTCAATTCCTCAGTCATATTAGACACTTTTAAAAAGAAAATACTGAATTATGTTAATCAATACTGCCTTTTTTGTTTCTGTCTAAACTCCTCTCCTTTTAGATAAATTGCTAGTGGTCTCCTGGTGCTCTGGATGAAAGAAGCAATCCTGATCTAGTGCTTTACAGCATTTCATGGCCAGAAAACAGTGTAATGTAAAAATTTATCTTGGTTAATCACTCCAGTACAGTGTGCATATAGAGACTGTATGATGTGCAAAATATTAAAGCTAGACACCAAATCAAGAACTGATCTTTCCCCATGTGCTTTGGGGTTTGGTTTTGGCTCTGAGTTCCTCTCTCCTGATGTACCACAGCTGCAACACAGGAATTGCTGTATCACTGCATTTTGTCACCCTATAGAGTGGGAGAAAAGAGAAGCAGCATGTAATTTCATTGAATTTCTCTTAAAATTCATGTTAGCAACACCTCCCCAAGGTGCCTGGTCCCTTGGGAGCCTCAGACAGGGTGATTTCCATCACAGGAATCCCATACTATCTTTGCCTTGTATCACTTCTGCTGTCTGTGTGTCCTTCCCCTGAAGGTGAGCAGCTTGTTCATTCACCAGGACATGTAGTTTTGTTCTGCTTATCCCACCATGATTTGCTTTTTGGGAAGCTCTGCACAGGGACTGAGCAGTAGCTAAAGGAGCCATTGTCTTTAGAGGAACTGCGATACCTGAACTGTTGTTGTTTCCCATACTTGAAACAATAAATTAATGTTTTGCCTCAGACATTAAGGAGCAATAGCTTAGAGTTGAGGGTTTTTAAATTGTTATTTGAGGGGGAATAAAACAATATATAACACATACATTGTAACTGTAAAAGAACCTTAACAGGAAAATGGAATAATACTGCATGTCAAATAGTTTGCCCACTGAGCAAATTACTCTTTTTTTAAGCTTTAACTCTTTTAAGAAATTAGATATTGGTTTGTGTGACTTGCATGTTTTTCCAATTGTTTTTGTATCAGCTTTCATACAGTACATTTCCTACTCTGACAGATTAGCCCAAAGATCAACTATTCCCTACTGTAAACATATTGCAGGCAAACAGCACAGAGCACAACTAAAAGGATTCACTCAAGGACCTTTTCCATCATTAGTATTGCATAATTGAAAGGTGATGGTCTTTTGAAAGAAGGCAGCAAAGAGAAAATTGAGTCATGAAGTCCATCTTGATGTGAAAAAGAAATTCTTACTGTTCTGTATATGAGGAACTGCATTGAAATTAAAAGAAGAAAAACATTGTGTATTAAACCTAGTGAATTTTCAAGCTATTTTTTTAAATCTAGATAAACATCTGTATCAATGACTGAATATGTTGCTAATATATTTTCATTATACTGATTTTGATTCATAAACCTTACTCTAAACAAAAGTGCGAATAAAGAGAAAGACTATAGATTTAAATCATAAAGAGTAATATTCTTAAAGACACGGATCTTAGCGAATAAAAAAAAAACATATTTTTTTCTTCAGACTTTAGCAAATAGATTATAAAGATGAGAGAGATATGCCTGTGTTTATCCTGCCATTCACCTTTAAAATGTTTTCACATCTTCATAAAAAGGGGCTGTGAAAAGGCCTTCTGAGTTATGGCTCTTTCTCTGGCACAGCCTGCTCAAATGCCTAAAGCCCACAGTTCTCAGGCACCTTCAGGGAGATGTAAGGAAGGACCCTTCTGAGTACAGCAGGATACTAAAGGAGATGGTTTCATTTCCTACTCCTGATAGTTTCAAACATAGAGGTTTGAGTGTTTCCAAGGACCTAATGCAAATATTGCTTTGAAGGTATTCAAGCCACAGGAAATGTAAAGCAAAGTGAAGTATAATTCACTGGGGTGTGGGTGGAGAATCGGCTTTGAGTCGTTGGTTTGAAAGCAGCAGATACATTTAATTTGAGCTGCAGAGTGTTGTCCAGCTGCCTTAAAGCTCATCTCTTTTTATAATTGAAATGTTCCCTAGGAAAACCCTTGTAACAGCAAACAAGTGATGCAAATCATCACAAAGCGCTGTGTAACTCTTCTCTTGCATGAAGGTGTGTGTGACAAAGCAATTTACTTGCCAGCAATATCAGAAAGTTGACGGTCTGCAACTCTTTCCTCTTGATACCATGCTGTGACAGTATTATTCCTCAGGAAATTTCCTTACTCATTATAAAGACAAAAGCCAGTTTGCTGGTTTGAACCTTGCAGCATGTAACTGTGTTAGTTTTTTCTTTCTTGTTTGCACTCAGCTATGTGTAAACATGGCTCACCACAAAGCAAACAGACTGGAAATAATCCCTTCTCTCAACACCCCCAAAGAACCACATTTTTAATTTTTTTTTCTCCCTCTTATATCCTAAAATATTGATGGATATCATTCTAGCCCAAGGCAAGAAAAAGGGGCCTGCAGGATATCTTTTGCCCTTCAGGCATTGCTATAACTCCCTATAAAGTTAATGGAAGTTCTGCCACTGTTGAGTAGAAATGGGATTGAGCCTTTGCTTACTGATCCCATTCTGATGCTGTCCAGTTTCCTGCATCCGTGTGACCAACAGAAAAATGAGGCCACCGTTAATAGATACTGCGTAAAAAATCAGTATTGGGTTAGGTCATAAGTTAAACGATCCTGACTTGTGTATCTTTTAGTAGCTTACCCTGAAACAAGATTTCCTGTGCTGCTGAAGAGGAGTCAGTGAAACAGTGTAGGCCAGCAGTGGTGGGTTCATGTTTGGTGCTTCACTTGGGAGGCAAATAATAGTTCTGTACACCAAAAAAAAGTAGATTGTGTGTTGTGTCATCTCCAGCTCACATTCATGTTATATCACTGCCATGCTAGTAGAGAGTTAAAGCTGTTTTCTTTTCAAGAATAATAACATTATAAATATGTTCTACATACATTTATGAGTGTTGGACATGTCTAACTTCTGCTTGCTTTCTAGTGAATGCAGGCTGATAGGCAGTCTTGATTGTCTCACTTCATAGCTCAAGAAATTTCAGCAAAACTGTTCAAGATCTCAGGTTGTGTGAAGAAGACTAAATACTTGACAGCTATGATTTTCAGAGAGCTGATTTTATAAAAATTTAATTGATATAATGGTGCTATTGGCAGAAAAGAGCTCCCTTGTCTCCCTGACAATCCTTATTAATTGTTCCCATTTCCTTTTTCCATTCCCTTCTTTTGACTTTACTCGGAGAAAGAAAATACAGAGCAAAGATGAAAAGTGGAAGTAAAGGAAGAAAAATATGTTTTGTTTTCTGTTCTTTGCAGATTTGCTCAAAGAGCATCATAAGAATTGTGTATACCAATTGTTAACAATCAGTCACTTTTTGGGGTTTTTACATCTTTCTGAGATAGTTCTTAGAGCCAAATGCTGGACTCCAGTGAGCACTGTATAAATATTAAAATGAGATAGATCACTGATTGGGGAATTAAAATTAACTGTACATATTTKAATTGTAGCAGAAAGTAAAAAGAAAGTTTTGGGATCATAAGTTGTCTGTGGTGCCAAACTGCTTTTTGTCCTTCCCCACAAAAATCCATGGTTTGTTACTTGTTCTGAAGAAGGCAAGACTTCACCATGAGTGAAAATACCAACATATTTATATTCATATTCAACAGGTCAAGTTTTCTTCGGATTGAGGTGGAATTCTGGCTCATGGACATCTGATGTGATACGTAAGTTGAATTTAACATCTTATTACATTATCACCATATGAAAAATATTTAACTTGATTATGCTATTATCTTTCTTATTTTGCATTTTCACCAGTAGTAGTGAAAGGAAAATTTGCCTCCCTTTCTCCCTTTCCCAAATGACACTTCAAAAACAAGGTTTAAGTTATTATAAATGACCATTTTATTTTGAAACAATGTACATTAGGAGGTATTTAACAAAAACAAAAAGTAATAAAAGTGACTTCAATAAAACTTATTTTTTGAAGTAAGGTGCTAAGATGTTCTACAGTGAAAAAGGATATTTGGGCTTATGAGAAGACAGTTCATAAAATATGGGGAAAATGATGTATAACCCATCTGCTCATAAATTACCAGATACTCATTTGGATGTGGTAATGGTCAACAATGCTAAATTACTTAATGGCACTCTTTTCTCTTTGGCTATTTAATCAAGTGTTTTAAAAAAGGTGTCCAAGCATGTCACTAGTACAGAAAAGTATGACTAAAGTAGGGTAGAGTTTTATATTGTGCTGTTTGCTGAATTTTAATATTTGTGGCAATTGTTTAACACTTAGGGTGTGTAGCTACAGACCTGTTTGGTCTCATGAAACAGCAGTGTGACCAAGCAGGAGCTTTGCTTACTCTGAAGTACATGAGGCTGCTCCAGTTCTAGAGAAATAGTGAAGAAAATGTGAAAGGATTTGAGTTAAGCTTGTGTAAGGCTCTAGGAACCCTTTGTCATGGGGACATTGACCATGGAAATGATTCCTGAAAGCATTTTGGCAATCAGAAGCAGTTAGGCAAATGGTGTCCTGCACTGCTTATGTTAATCAAATAGATGCATTATGGAAAAGTGTATTTAATTGTAGAGAGAGAGAGTTGAGCTGAAAAAGTTGGAGCTGCAACTTTCAGTTGCAGGAGAAATTCTAGGAAAAAAATAAAAAAGGAAATGAAAAATAGCTATTAGTTTGCCATCTCTGAAAACCAGTTTAGGAGACTGTTTAATGATGTCATTTTTCAAGTTGCAAGGTAACTTTTTCTGAAGTAATCTAGACAAGATATATATAATCTTGTTAGGATTTTGAGTCCTATTTACAGTACATGTTGTTTGTTTACATTAACTTTCCTGTGGTTAGGATTTAAAAATGAAGGTAGGAAAAAAGTGTCAGCACATTCTCTACTAGTCTGAACATAATGATAAATTTCTGGAACTTCAATGCTCATACTTCATAGGTCTCTTTTTATGAAGTTGTGTGGGAGAGAGTTTAACTCCTTTCAGCCTGTTTTGCTTTGATCTCTTCATTCAAGGTATTAAATAAGTTTGGGGTTTTTAACTTGCATTTTTCATTCATATTGATACAGACTATCAAAAGCAAACTGGTAGCACCAGGCTAACACTGGGATGCCAAAGTGACAGTAAATTTAATGACAGGGAAGGTAAAACATATAATAATATTTTTAGAATCAGAATACCTTGCCACCCAGACCTCTATATCACACATGGATTGAGTGGCTTCTAAAATATCGGTGTTTTGTGATTTACAACTCAGAAATTTATCCTTTTCTAGATATGAAATGAAGCTTAGTTTGTGTGCACATAATATCTTGCAATTTATTATACAGCCAGGAACCTAATGGGATCTAAGCATGGATGCCTCATATTGCAGGAGTGCTCGAGAGAAATCGGTGTTACATACGTGTGTCATGTAAATGGGAACACTGGATCAAATGGATATATTTCTGTGTTGCCTTTTAGCATGGATTGGATACATTTATTCTTGCTTGTGGGAAGCAGAAAAAGGAAAAAATGGCACTGCCATTTATGCCAAATATGTGGATCTGCCCTTCCTTGCAGAAAGGGCTCATCTCAGAGAACTTTATGGGCTCACCTTTTCAGTAGAGGTTTTGCTCTCTGTGCTTGTGTGTATGTATCCATTCTGCAGCATAAAAGATGAAGGCATTTCATAGATCTTTCTTTAAAAGAGGAAAAATCTAAGATCTAAGAGGATCAGTTTCTTCCCTCACTGTGTCAAGAGCGAGTGTCCAATGTTTTGGAAGGTCTGATCCTGAGGAAATGGAGTATAGATTGTGTAGCACAGGCTTAAACCAGAAACGGAGTGACAGAATAGCAGCCTCTAACACACACTGGATTTGGTCAGGCCATGAAAAACACTGAGAAGTTTTCATAGTAACATAGTTAATATCCTAAAAAGCGCCAGGAAAATAGATGTCAGACACTGGATTTGATGTGCATATAGTTCAGGAGGATATGGAGAGTGCAAGAGGAACAGCACTTCACTGAAAAAGGCAGGCACACAGGCAGTTTCAGGAAATGAAATCCCAGCAAGGTGGAAATGTGGAGCTGAGAGAGAAATGAAGAGCCCAAAAGTGAGAGCTCAGTGGCAGAGATTATATTGGAAGGGCTACAATGGGAACTGGTGAGGTTGGGAAAGTGAACAAATGCAGTGGAAAACATCCTTCATTATCCCTGGTTCAGTGCTTTGGGTTTCTCTCATTGCTGGTGCTTAATTACCTGTTGTGATGGCAACTCCCCATCTTGATTCATTCTGCTTTAATTATCAGATGCATGTCTTGAACAGAGCGAAAGGACAAAGGGGATGAAATTGGAGTCATAATGGCCAGGTTCAGACAGGTCCTCTAAGGATGGCAGAACAGAAAAAAAATCTGCTGAAGGTATTTGTGAGAAAATCACGTYGCCRYTAGGGTATAATGCTGGTAACTGGGGTGTGGAGAAAATTCAGAAGCACATCCACATGTAGTTCAAAAGCACAGGAGAAATAAACTGCAGTGAACATACACTATATGTGTAAGAACTCAAGCAAACTCACCTTTAAAAATTAGTCATCATACTGCTTTGCTTTTAAATTGATTATTAGAATTATTTATTACAGTGATATCATTATTTATGGTTCAGCAGTCATACATGGGACACTCTTCCCCCAAAAGATTAATTTGGAGTTGAA
>NW_026624231.1:0-69845 GCF_030028575.1 Malurus melanocephalus
ATTGGCTTTGTGGTGGCACAAAATACAATTAACCCCCCAAATCGTGATTTTATCCTAATTAAAGATGTGGCGGGAATGATCCCTCTTGGTATTTTTCCCCCCCTGGAAAACAACTCCCTGATTTTCCCACCACCACCTATGGAGCATGAAATACACGACTTTCTTAAATTGAATGGCATTTTTAAATATAGATATCCTATTTTGTTATGATTTTATTCCAAGTCGGCTCGCCCTCAGTGCCTGTTTGCCAGGCTGAGTGGTGGAATTGCGGGTGGGAGCCGGGAACGTGCCGGCCGGCAGCGCGGTGATGGGGGCAGGAATTAAACACAAATTTGGTTTCATATCCAAGAAATGGATGCACTTAACTCCTGGCTTCCCGAATGGAGCCAGAGCTGTGTTCCTGCTGCTTTTCCAGCTCTGTAACCCCCCTCTTTGGATGGATTTGGGTTAGAAATGATGAATTTTTGTAAAGGTAATTAATCGCAGGGATGATTTGCTGAGTGCTGATGGGCAGCACTTCCATCCAGAGTCTGTTTTGCATGGAAAAAAACGGGGATTTTTATGGAAGCAGCTGGTGGTTGGAAGGTGGGGGACAAGCTTCCCTCCCCAACCCCATTTATATTGAATAGTTAATATTATTAATCCAGGATGGGCTGGTTTTTTGCACTTTCCATGTGTTTTATCCAGCTCATTCCATGCAAAAAACATCGTCCATGCTTGTCGCAGTTGAAAAACTCGCTGGGATCCTGTCGCTGTCCCTGGATGACCTTTAAGTAGGGAAGAGAAATAAATAAAACATCAAATTCAACCACTCCGATGCTGCTCCCCATTTTCCCCTGGTTCTCTCTCACAGCCAAAATCCCACCCGGTCACCACAGTGCCGGTGTCACCCCCAAATTCTCTGGCTTTAAATCCCCTCCTGTGGGTTTGGAGTAGACTTTTCCTGGCTTTTGGTGGGGTGTGAGCTTTTCCTGGGCTGGGAGGCAGCTGCAGTTGTGTGATCCATGTGCCCTTGGCTCCCAGGAATGTGGGAATGAGTGTGCAAGGGGCTGCACCCGCTCCCCACATCCCCTCTTCTATCCCTGGATGAGAACACTCCGGAGCAGCCTCTGGGCTGTTCCTTAAGTCCTCATGGATCACTTTTATGGGCTCTTTGTCATGTGGATTTCCCCAAAACTCCCTTCTGAGATCCCCCCCGCTTTAACTTATTAATTTGATTTTTAAGGAATTTATTATTTTTTCTTGCTCCATGGGACAGACAGCATCCCAAAATCCTCTGACAGAGTGAAAAAAGAGTTGGAATTCCCTCCTAAGACACCCTTTTTTGATATTGTTTTAAAGGAATTATTAATTTCCTTGTTTCATGAGGCAGCAGCATCCCAAAATCCTGCATGCTTGAGTAAAAAAATGGGATGTCTTCCTGGGACCCTTGTTTTTTTCATATTATTGCTAATTAACTTTTAAAGGAATTACTAATTCATTTGATCCATGAGACAAGCAGCATCCCAAAATGGCCCAAATCCTCCTGCACTTGAGTACAAAAGAAGTTGAAATTCCCTTCTGGAAAACTTTTTAGTATTATTTTGAAGGAATGATGAATTCCCTTTTTCCTTGAGACAGCAGCATCCCAAAATCTTCCATGCAGAGTGAAAAAGGTAGGAATTCCTTGCTGGACCACTCTTAATATCTTTATATTAATATTTTAATATTATTATTATTATTATTATTTTTGCTTTGAAAGGGATTATTCATCCTCTTGATCCAGGAGGTGGGATATATCCCAAAGTCCTTCCCGGCTGGAGGATTAAAAAAAAAAAGGGTTAAAAATAGAGTTGTAAAGTCCAAGGCAGCAGGTTTGGTGGGGGCACTGTCACCCCCCGGAATCCTCAGAGTGTCCTGGCTTCCGTGTTGGAGCTGGGGAGGAAGCAGGAAGCAGCTAAAAAGTAAACAAATACGAGGAATTTATTAAAATTCTGGCTTTCCTATAACTTTCCCGGCTTTCCTCTCCTATAGGGGAGTTATTAATGATAAAACCAGGAATCTGGGGTTTAGCTGGGCTTAAATAAGCTTATTTTATGGAAGTAAGAGGGAATTTGTCCCAAAATCCTGATAAAGCTGCTTTTTTTTTTTCCTACAAGGAGTTAAAATATCTTCCCACAGCCACACATGGGGTTTGGCAAGAGCTGCCTGGGCAAAGCTGCCCTTAAAAATCGACTTTTCCATTTATTTAATTATTTTCCCCCCCACCAGACTTGCCTTTAAAGGCAAAGTTCAAGCCGAAAGGCTGCCAGATTGGAGCTGGGCAGCGTGTTTGGAGCTAGGAAAGGAACGGGAGGAGCTGACTCACCCTAACCCTACTCGGGAACAGCCTCCAAAAATCAATTGTSCTGCCAGTTTTACCCTTTCGTCTCTTCAAACTGCTGGAATGTAATCAAAACACAAGGGTTTTTTTCTGGAATTTAATCCAAAAATCCCTTTTTTTTCATTTTTTTTTTAGTAGCCATGAAAATTTCCTTTTTTCCTAATGTTAAAATAGAAAAGTGAATTTTAAATTTTGTTTTTTTTATTTTTGTTGGTTTTTTTTTTTTTTTTTTTTGGGTAGTGTCTGGTGTAGGAGCACCAAGGTGTTGTTACCTCTTACCTTCCTGGAGCAAAGTTCACGGGGCTGCTGCATCCCCATCCCTGAAGGGATGACTCACCCGTGATCGCCCTACCTAGGGCAGTGCCTTGGAGCTCCTGGCTTGCCCTTTAGCAGGAAAAGGCAAAATCAGGACCCAAACAAATCAGGGTGATCCTTGAAAAGCAAAGGAAAGTCACCCCACCCCCCAAACCTCTCAATTCCCCCCAAACCTACCCAAATCCCCAATTTTTTAATAAGGTTTCTCCAAGCAACAGATAGTTTCAGCATTCCCATCTTAGGTTTTTGTAGGATGGATAAGGTTGCAGTTAGAATTTTGGGGGTTTTGGGGGTTTTTCCATGATTTTTTTTTGGGATGCCACCAACTTCTCAGCCTTTTTGTGCCCTCCCAAACACAGCATTTTCTCCTCAGAGTGGATTTATTCCGAAGCACCAACAAAATCCAAGTGCCAAAACCTCCCTGATTAGTTGTGTTGGGGCCAAGCCTAATTAATGAGCTTCATTAATGGGACTGGCTTCATTCCCTCTGCTTTTTCCCTGGGAACTTTCACACGGAGAGAGGTGGTGGCTGGAGCGGCAAGGTCAGGGAGCAGCATTAATTCCATGATTTATTAAAAAGAAGAGGAAAATGGTGCTTAAATATAACAAAATATCCTTTTTGTAGGGTGAGTTGGAGTCACCCCTCCTCATTTAGGTGGGATCTGAGGCATTGATCCCTTGGGAAYATTAATCCAAGATGCTGTGGCAGCATCCTTGGGTTGACATGTTGGTATTCAGGGAGGACTCCCCCCCTCATATTAAGGGGCTTATAAATTTCACGTGGCTCATCCCAAAGCTGATTAAGTGGGAATGTCGGATCCTGGTTCTAGTGCCGGGAAAATCTCCTGCCTGGGATAATTGGGCCGCTAACGAAGGTGGCCCAAGCGCTGGCCTGCCCTGACCCCTCTCCTGAACAAGGCTCTGATTGTTGCCCCAGCTCAGGCGGGAGGAAGAGGAGGCCTGGGAAGGCTTTGCCAGCTAACCAGGATTTTGCTCAGCGACTCTTAATTAGACTCTGATGGAGAACCTTTGTTAGCRGCGGCTTCCCGGAGCATCCTCCATGCCGTGCCCGGGGAGCAGCCTGGCGGTCACCTGGAGGCTCTGAAGGGACCATGGAGCCCAGACAGCATCTCCTGCCCACTCCAGGCTCTTGGAATCCCGCAAACTGTGGTTTTTTTTAACTTCCTAAATGACATTTTTGTAATTATTTTTACCCCTTAGTACCAAAAAAGTGAGTTTTCTCTTTTGTCCTGAATGTTTATACTCACCATCTTCCCAGCATCCTGTGTGGTGCCCTGGGATCACTCCAGTAGAGGACACAGGGCAGGGGGATCCCAGATTTAACCCCTGTGCTCTGTTTTCCTGCAGATGACGGCTCGCCTGATGCTGGCTGTGGGAGGAGCGGTGCTGGGCTCCCTCCAGTTCGGATACAACACCGGTGTCATTAATGCTCCACAGAAGGTGAGCACTCACACAACCCTCTGGARGGAAATTCCAGCCCCTCTGTTGCAAAATTCCACCCCCCTCCCACCCTGTGTCTGAAAACAAACTGGCCTCTGCTGCCAGCCTGGCTAAAATAGTACATCCCTCTAGGCAGCTTAGGGCTGTAATGGGATTTGAGAGGGAGTTATTTAGCTCCGGCCTTCTCGTGAGAATTTGTTTCCTCCTTGCTTGGCGTTTTTGTTGGGAAAAATCCCAGCAGTGCCTACAGGATGCTCTCTGGGTGTGGCCAGTGGAACTTTTAACCTCGGCTCTTAGTGAAGGTCTGGGAGTTAATTAAAATTTTAGTTATCCTGAGTGGCTGCTCCGACAGGGAGCTCTATCCTGGAGTTGCATCCCAGCACAACATCCTGGGAGGAGAGAGGGTTGGCTGGGAAGTGCTGTAAGGAGGTGGAGTGCAGGAGGTGTTGGCTCATCCCCTAATGCAGTGCCAGGACCCTCCAGCTGTTGCTAGATACCTGTGGTCCATGAAAAACATTACTTTTCTCAAATTTGGTGGTTGAGGTGTTAAAGGCTTAAAAAATAAGCTCAGAATTCCCATGTGGCCCTTGTGGTGTTCCCTGGGCACAGCTCCTGTGCTGGGATAAGGTCKGGAGGGACAGCCTGGGCTCTGGCAGGAGCAGAGCTGTCCCCGAGTGTCACCATCCCAAAGAATTCAACTCACCAGGGCAGGATCCAGCTGCCAAAGTTTAATCCCATCCCAGTGAGTGACTTTGGAATGTTGCCTCAAGTACTGAGAAAACTCCTCGTGAGAGAGAAGACCCCATGGAAAAACTGCCCAGGCCACATCAGTGTGGGAAGAGGAAAAAAGCTGRCAATTTGTCCAAGGTGTTGCATTACATAGTATTGAATCCCAGGATTCCACGTGGCTGGAGGCTGCAGCTCCCACCTAGAACCTGCAGGGTGCTGCTGAAGGCATCAATCTCCTGAAACATCCTGATGCTTCCTTGCGTTCACATGGACTGATCTGATGTTTGGGATGTCCATTCTTGGATGGCATCCTGCTTGGGAGATGGGTGATAGAGCAGAGTTTGAGCTGTTGAAGCTGGGAAATCCCTGGAACTGCACTGCAGAGCTSTTCCCTGGCATCTGCCCTCATTTTGCCAAGCTCTGGCACTGTGGGAAGCAGGAACATTGTGATCACCACCTTGGTCGAAGCCACATCCCAGGAGGAGCCTTGTTTCCCTCGACTGAAGGATTTCTCTCCATCCTCTCCCAGGTGGCTGCTTGGAGTGACTTGRGCAGGGATCAGCTGGGAGCTTCCCATGGAACTGAGCTCCAATGCCCACAGCCCACACCAAAGCCAGACTCTCCTSATGGGTGCTACCACAGTTCTCCTCATGATTTTGGGGATGAATCCCTTGGGCTCAGGCCAGGAGGAGTCACCTGCTGTGGGACAGGTCACAAGTGTTGGGAAGACAGATTTGGGATGTTCTGTATGGGAGCATGAGGTGGGGTGGGATGAGGGTTGTCCTGTGCAGCAGGATGTGCTGGATGTGGGGATCATCCCAGCTTTAAGGCTGGGGACACATAAAGTGTGGGATTGGAATAGGGACACATTACAGTGCAGGAYTGGGCTGCATTGGACTTGGAATGGGGCTGCATTGGGATAAACTGGGGTGCAGGATTGGGATGCAGGATGGGGATGCATGGAGGTGTAGGACTGGGACAGGAATGCCTCAGGCKGCATTAGGGCACAGGATGGGGATGCACTGGGATAAACTGAAGAGTCAAGAKGAGGATGCACAGGGATGCAGATTTGGGATGGGGATGCATTGAAATGCATCAGGGCAMAGGAATGGGATGCACTAGGATTGGGATTCATGGAGCTGCAGGATGGGGATGCATCAGAATGCCTGATTGAGAGAAGGCAGGGAAAAGCCCCAGTTGTGGGGAAACCATCTCTTTTTTGCCCTTCTCCCTTTAAACTCATTTTTCATCTCCTCCTCTCCCAAAAAGTGTTGGTTTCTTCCAAGCCTTTCTTTTTTTCAGGAGGAAGGGAACAGGAGGGGGTCTTATTTTCAGAGAGAACTGCCTACTGAGAGCCTGAGCCAGCCCAGACTTCCCCAATAATCCAATCATTTTTTGGGGGGATATTGGGAAAAAGGGGAAAAGCATCCAAACCTCCAGGTGAAACAGGAGGGAACAAAATCACTTAAATATGGAAATTCTATTGGTTTRCATGCTTTGGAAAAGGAGCAACTTGGAAAAATAATGATACTATTGGRACTTGTACCCAGGCCAGTGTATATTTCTTGAGCTGTCTCTGCCAGGGCTCCYGTTTGGGTTTGGATTGATGGGAAAAGTGGGAAGTGAAGCACGATGGTGTAAACAATGAATAGGGAATGAAATCCTTCAGAGCAGCAAAATCTTGGAGCCACCTGACTCCCAGCAGAGCAGGGAATCTCTGGAATTTCTGTTCCCTCCAGCTGGGCTTGGTGTGGTGTTATGGGGACCATTGCTGTGGTGATATGGTGATGGGTGACCCTTAAATCATGGTATYATGAAGGATTTGGGTTGGAAGGGAMCTTTAGAGGGTCATTTAGGCCATACCCCAGCCATGGGCAGGGATAGGAACTTGGTGAAGCTGTGAGTGATGGGCTGGCTTTAAAAACACACTAAAAATATACAAAATGTATATAAATGTATATAAATGTATACATTTTGTATTAAGTGTGTACATTTTGTGTATAAAAATATACAAAATTTATATAAAACCACCTAAAATTCACAAACCAGGCTGTTCTTCAAGTTTCAAACCAAGACCTGTACTGGGTGTTGGCAGCACAGTCCTGCAGAACCATGGCAGAAATTGTGTGGTACCGAATTCTTGGGGGGAAAAACCCTGGAAATTCAACTTCAGGAGAATCCAAAGGAATGGGAATTGCATTGTACTCCTCGCCTTCTTCTGCAGGGCCAGCGCATCCATGGCTCCTGCCCTGCCCTGGGGAGCAGTGTGACCTCCCTGTGCCTGCCTGGCGAGTTTTGGCAGTGCCGTCTCTGCCTCTCTGGGCAGGGCGAGCCCAGAACCCGTCCGGCTGCATTTCCCCCACGCATCCCAGCAGGTTCCCTCCCTTGGGCTGGAGCTGAGCCCCAGCTGGCTGCTCYGGTGACGCATGGTGTTGTGAGCTGCAGTGGCCACGGTGACTCGTTTCTCTGGTGGCATGGCTGAAGCGGGGCTGGGTTTGACGCGCCTGTTGGTTTCTCTCGCTGTTTTCCAGGTGATTGAGGATTTCTATAACCGCACGTGGCTGTACCGATACGAGGAGCCCATCAGCCCCGCCACCCTTACCACGCTGTGGTCCCTCTCCGTCGCCATCTTCTCTGTTGGGGGCATGATTGGCTCCTTCTCTGTGGGGCTCTTTGTCAATCGCTTTGGAAGGTGAGCTCTGAGCCTGGTGGATCCCTTTGTGGGGAGGTGGGGCTGCCTCACCTGAGCCTGCTGCTCCAAGACTGCCAGTACCTGATGTTGGGGTTCTCCTGGTGTTCCTCACCTCTCCCCTCTATCCCTTTCCAGACGCAATTCCATGCTGATGTCCAACATACTTGCCTTYGTGTCAGCTGTCCTCATGGGCTTCTCCAAGATGGCTTTCTCCTTTGAGATGCTTATCCTTGGCCGCTTCATCATTGGCCTCTACTCTGGCCTCACCACGGGTTTTGTGCCCATGTATGTGGGCGAGGTGTCTCCCACTGCCCTGCGGGGAGCCCTGGGGACTTTCCATCAGCTCGGCATTGTCCTGGGCATCCTCATTGCACAGGTGAGCACCGGAGAATGTTTCGGGTAGGTTACCCCCTTTTTTGATCAGGGCCTGCAGGGATGAGGTGCTATGGATCTGCACAGCCTTTCAGGTGGAGCTGGGGTGGGAGGGGTGGAGCTTAAGATCAGCAGCAGAAGGGATGCTGTGGGATCTGAAGGTTTGGGATGGGCAGCATCAGGGTATTGACATCTGTTGGCCACCTGGAAGGAGCACAGGAGTCCCTTCAGTGGATTTTCCAGCCTGGAGCGCACCATGGCTGGCATGTGTCCAGCCAGGACTTTTCCAGCTGGGATGGGTGCCTCAATCCCTCTCTTCCTCCTCAGGTGTTTGGTTTGGACTTGATAATGGGAAACGACTCTCTCTGGCCGCTGTTGCTGGGCTTCATCTTCGTTCCTGCCCTGCTGCAGTGCATCATCCTGCCCTTTGCCCCTGAGAGTCCCCGGTTCCTGCTCATCAACCGCAACGAGGAGAACAAAGCCAAGAGTGGTGAGTGACCCCTACGCGGGGCCCATCTTGGCCCTCCTGAGGGTCCTCAACATCTCCTGACCCAACCTCTTCCTCTCAGTCCTCAAGAAGTTGCGGGGCACRACAGATGTGAGCAGTGACCTGCAGGAGATGAAGGAGGAGAGCCGGCAGATGATGAGGGAGAAGAAGGTCACCATCATGGAGCTGTTCCGCTCACCCATGTACCGCCAGCCCATCCTCATTGCCATCGTCCTCCAGCTCTCCCAGCAGCTCTCAGGGATCAATGCAGTGAGTTTGGGTGGGGTCTGAATGCCAGGGATGGGCTTGGTACACCCAGAGCTCCAGGATCTGACTTGTGGCACCTCACTGCCCTTTGTAGGTCTTCTACTACTCTACCAGCATCTTTGAGAAGTCGGGAGTGGAGCAGCCCGTCTATGCCACCATTGGCTCTGGAGTGGTGAATACAGCCTTCACAGTGGTCTCGGTGAGTTTTGGCCCCCCAGGTTTCTCCAGGGAAGGTGGGAGAAGGGACATATCCTGTAGGCTGGGGAGGTGCTGACAGACCATGTCCATCCCACAGCTGTTCGTGGTGGAGCGAGCTGGGCGCAGGACCCTGCACCTCATCGGGCTGGCGGGCATGGCTGGGTGTGCCATTCTCATGACCATCGCCCTCACACTGCTGGTGAGTGCTGGGGGAGCTTGGAGGAGGATGATTGGAGGGAATGAAGGACTTGTTCCTCCTTGAGGTGATGGCTGAGTACTCAGTCACCAYTGTCACATCTCTCCTGAGCTCTGAGAATTCCTGTTTCCAGCTCATGGCTCCTCTGCCAGCATCAGCTGGGGTGTCCAGGTGCCATGTTCCCTTCATGGCACCAACCTTCTTCCTTTCCTTTGGCTTAGGACCAAATGCCCTGGATGTCCTACCTCAGCATTGTGGCCATCTTTGGGTTTGTGGCCTTCTTCGAGATTGGCCCAGGCCCAATCCCATGGTTCATTGTGGCAGAGCTGTTCAGCCAAGGCCCCCGTCCTGCTGCTTTTGCTGTGGCCGGGCTCTCCAACTGGACCTCCAATTTCATCGTGGGAATGGGCTTCCAGTACATTGCGGTAAACACACCTGGAATACTGGGGGAGCGGCGGGGTGTGACTGGGGACACGGGAATTCCAGGGGATCCCAGGAATACAGAGGAGTCTCAGTCCCACTCTCTCACACTGTGTTGCTTCAGTCCCAGTTCTGGATCAGGGATAGAAACAGTGTCTGGCCAGATCCTCATGGTGGATCCCTGTGCTAGACTCCTATTGCTGGATCCTGCTGCCAAATCCAAGTACTGGGTCTGGTTGCTGGTTCCTGGTGCTGGATRTCATTGCCAGATTTTGGTGTGGGGTCCTGGTATCAGACCTTGGTGCCAAATCCTGCTGCTGGTTCCCAGTGTTGAATCCCAGGGCCACATCCTTAGCATCTAAAACCTGGGCTGAAGTGGTTTGGTTAAGATCCCTTGGGAAGAGGGACCTGAGGTCGGAGCAGGAATTGGACTCACTATTCCTTATGGAACTTGAGATGCTCCTTGAAAGGAGGACCCAGGTCTTGGATGGCCATAGCATGTGTGAGCAGSGTGGTACCAGCTGATCCATCAGCCATGGCCCATCATTCTGAGTCYGTAGATGGAATGTACCTGGGGAAGGGTCTGGGGCACCAGGAGCAGCTGAGGGAGCTRTGAGGGCTCAGCCTGGAGTAAAGAAGGCTCCCAGGGATCTTCTGGCTCTCYACAACTCCCTCACAGGAAGGTGAAGCCTGTGGGAGTCAGGTTCTGCTCCCAGGAAACAAGGAACAGGATGATAGGAAATGGCCCCAAGCTGTACCATGGGAGGTTTAGATTGGATATTGAGAAAATTYCTTMATGGAWGGTGTGGTCAGGGAGGTGGTGGAGTCACCAYCCCTGGAAATGTTCAAAAACATGYGGGTATAGCACTTGGGGACATAGATTAGGKGTGGACCTGGCAGTGCTGGGTTGGTGGTTGGACTCTATGATCTGGGTGGGCTTTTCCAACCTCAACARCTCKGTGATTTTGTGACCTCCAACCACATACTCACCTCCTCCTTTCCCGTCAATCCCAGCAACTCTGTGGCTCCTATGTCTTCATCATCTTCACGGTGCTGCTCGTGCTCTTCTTCATCTTCACCTACTTCAAGGTGCCCGAGACCAAGGGCCGGACCTTCGACGAGATTGCCTCAGGTTTCCGGCAGGGCGGGGGCGGCCAGAGCGACAAGACCCCGGATGAGTTCCACAGCCTGGGCGCCGATTCGCAGGTGTAACCGGGACCCCCGGCGCCACTGCCCCCTCAATCTGGGGGGACTTTTTAAAAACAGTTTATACAGACCCCAGGCAGGAGAGAGTGGGGGGGGTCCAGCTCCGACACCCCTTCTCCAGCCTCCCTCAGTGGTTTACTGGGGACAGACTGACCTATTTTATTTTATGGGKTTTTTTTTCTGCTAGGAACGATTTTTATTGTATTTTATTTTTTTAGCTGGTTTTGCGTCCAGGATTTCAAAGCCGATAGGTGTTTTAAAACCCAGCATGCAGCCCCCACCAGCAGGAGGGCAAGTCCCTGTTTTTTATTAATGATGCAATAGTTATTTAACGGAAAATCACGTAGACAAAGCTTTTAAAAAGCTGGAGGCGTATTTTTTTTAACATTCTAATCATAGAGAAAAAARTCACCTAAATTGACTAAATCTAATTTTTTAAAAAATACCCAACACCAAGAAAATGAGTCATTTTTTAAAGTCTCCTTGATTTCAAGCCCTGCGGTGGGTTCGTGGACGGGGACCTCCCGCCCGGGGCAGCGCGGAGGACGGAGCCGTCCGGATGGATCGGTTGGAAAGGTCAATCCCCTGTTGTGMAGGCTCCTCTCCTTTTGCCTGAATTCCAGCTGGGAGGGGAAAATGGGAGAGGGGGGATSTGTTCTTACTGAATTTTGGGATTAATCTCGGCAATATTTGCCCGACAGTGAAGCACCAGCGGCAGCCGCACATGACAACATCCCCCTCCATCACCACCCCCATCCCGGGACTCACCAAAATCCAGCACCGCATGGATACAGCCGTTTCCTGCTCTGTGTATAGACTGGAAGATATTTATATTATATATATTTTTGTTCAATGGTTGTTAATAGTAGGCATTTAAGTTATAGCGTTTCTGATTTGACAAGCCAAGTACTGTAAATATTCTTGGAGTATATTCACACTGTATAATGTATACAAAAGGTACAGAAAAAGGTTATAGTTTCTATAGCAACTAAGATAAAAAGCTTGTACATGGTTAGGTTGACTTTTGTATAGTTCTGCACTGTAGTTGTATCTATTGCACTGAATTTCAGGCTGTAGTATATTAAACAAAAAAATACACATGAGAAATACTGTCCTTTTCAACAAAGCTGAAAACAGAAAAAAAAAAARMRYWTYTCTGAGTGCAGCTGGTGTGGGAGCTCCTGGCACATTCCCAAAGCCAGAGGGAGGGTTGTTGGGGTTTTTTTTGTTTTGGGTTTTTTGTTGTTTTGTTTTGTTTTGTTCTGGTTGTGTTTGTGGAGGTTTTTTTTTTGGGGGGGGGGGGGCATTTCTTTGATACTTTTTTTTTTAATTTATTTGTCAAGTTTGGAAGTGATGACATTTGACCCCACATGAAAGAAAATAAGGGGCGGGGGGAAATAAAATAAATCTCTTTAAGAATGCCTGTGCTCAGCTGGTTGTGGCATGGCCCCACCAGAGCTGTGGGGGTGTGTGTGTGGTTTTTTTTTAACAAATCCCTGCAGTGAAGTGCCAAGGGGAAGGTGTGTGGTGTGAACAATAAAGGAGAATGTGAGCAGCCACCCAGCCCCTGTGTCCTGTGCATTTATTTCTGGGAGACTGACTTTTTCCCTGCCCTGCCAGCGGGGGGTCGGGGAGTGCGTGTCCCTGCAAMGCTTTTCCACCATGAGGCAAAGCTTTTCCACCACGGGAACACCTCACCTGGTTGCAAAATATTTGCTCATGACCATGTTTTAATTGCCTGGAGGAGCCTGGGCTAGGATCACAGGGGACCTGGCTGGAGCTGTCCTGCTTTGTGGATCCCAAACCTGCTCCCCTGGCCCAGGACAGAGCCTTGGTCATGCCACGAGCACCTGAGCAAGGGAAAGGAGGGATAGAGGGAGGAGGTTACTGCTGCTCTGTGGATTTGGTTTTTTCCTCTTGAGCTGAGAAGGTGCCAAGAGTTGCAAGCCTGAACACTTTCAGGCAAAGAAATGCTGATCTTGGTCACTTCAGGCTATTTTCTATTTATTGAAGCAGTTCTTTGCCCTGCAGGGCACACACTGGGCACGGCTGATGTCGGAAATTGCTCTTTTAAYGTCTTTTACAGCTCCCCAGAATGTTCTTTCTGTACCCAGGGCTCCTCTCCCCACTGTGCTATTTCATTCCTGGCTCCAGGAGATGCTCAGTCCTGCACAACCTTCATGAACAGGCTGGGTTTATCTTGTTGAACACGCAGAGCAGCCACATGGCCCTGCAGGCTCAGCCTGGGAGCACACAAAGGATTACAGCCATGACCGAGCTCCAAATCCCTGGTGACCCAAATCCTCCATGTCCTGGGGCACTGTGCCAGYGAGCACAGCCCCCCAGTATTTCCCACCCCACGGAGCTTGTTTTGGCCCCTTCTGGCATCCCCTATCCCATGGAGGTGGTTGTTCCAACTCCTTCCACCACTCCCACCTCGCAGACATGGTCATTCCAGCCCCTGCCAGCATCCTCCACCCCATAGAGGTGCTTATTCCACACCTGATAAGGTGGAGAGATCCACCAACATCTCCCACAGGAGTGTTGGGAGGTCTCCCAGCCCTTCCCCAGGCCTATGCCATGCACCCTGAGCAGCTTTATTCCACCTCGTGGAATGGAACAGAGCTGAACCCGTGGTTTTCCCTTCTCCAGCAGCAGCAACCCCTGCTAATTGCTCAGGCCCCAGCTTGACGAAGCATTTACAAAGCACAGTTGACTCCAGCCCAACTTGGTGAGGCAATTAAACACCCTCATAAATCCTCCTGAAGTAAATGAGCCTTAATCAGAGCTCAGGGCTCAGCCCAGCACAGGCTGAGATTCCCTTTTCCCCTTTTCCAGCCGTGAAGGATCACGAGCTCTGGCAGCTGCACTGCCCTTACCACACTCCCTGTGGCCTCTGGAGCCTTTCCATGGCTTGCCCTGCTCTGGTGTCCCTGCCCCTCCCCAGCAGTGTCCCCTCTGTCCTAAGGGGTTTTGCTGTCCCCTGGGGCAGAAGCCAGCTGGGAATGGGCCTAGGGGTGGCACCTCCTCACAAGGTTGGTGACAGACCCAAGGTGACTGATCCCTCCTCTGCCAGGAGGAAACCACATTTCATTTAGTTTGGAATCTCCAGTTGGACCTTTTTCATCCTTTCCCTCAAGACTGCTTAGAGTTCCTCATGCCTCCCATGGTCCTTCATGGATTGAAGTTCTTGCCATGGAACTTCTTCCAATGGAAGTGGAACAAAGCAGTCTCTCAGTGCCCAGAGTTATGAGAAGCTCTGCCGAAAGAGAAAATTCTGAGCATCTGCCCTAGTGGAAGGTGTCCCTGCCCATGGCAGTGGATGAAGTGGAATGAGCTTTAAGGTCCCTCCATCCAAAATGAGTCTGGGATTCTCTGGAAATTGGTTTGGAAATGGAGGGGCTCTGCAGGGAGCTGCAACACCTCGTCAATCCCGGTCAGGTCTCCAGGAGCAGGCATCCACCACCCTTGCCTTTTCCTGTGTCCCTCCACGGGATCTCCCTCATCAAACTGGAAAGCAAAGCCAGGAGACCAGTAAGAAACACACCTGAGCTGATCTTGGCTCGCAGACAGCCACCATGAGGCTGTGACAAGCTGTTTGCTTATTCCCAGCCTGGCCGATAATGATTTATTCAGTGTATTCGTGGCACTTTTGTTTCTCACCTTGGTGTTGTTACTTGCTGAGAGCTTACAGAGGTGGAGCAGCACATGAAGATTAACTCAGACCAAAATGTTTATTTTCCCAACAGTTTAGGACAACCAGRGACGCAGCTGGAAAGAGACAGCAACAGGAAGGACCAAGGCTTGTGACGCTTGTGGTGCTCAGGAACCTGGATAAGAGAGAACCTGGCCAAACACCTGGGTCTGGCAGAGCCAGTTTTTATGTGGTGTGGGAAAACTGGGCATTAATTAACTCCAGCAGGTGACCAATGCTTTCTAGAGAGTCTTGCTGGGGCAGCTGCTTGGCCAGGTCAAAGGCTTTCATCCCCGCCTCCTGGGCCTGTAATGGGACAGAAGAAACACCCAGGAAYTGTCAGGAATTTGGCTTTTCTCACGGGGCAGTTAAATACCTGCTGACAATCAGTGCAGGAGCAGCCTGGAGCAGATCCAGCCTCCCTTTCTGAGGTGACCTGTACAAGCTACTTTACAGGAGAGCCTAAAGCTGCCAGCAGATCCCATATTTAGGATCCAGTGGTGCAGACAGGAGATTACTGACACCAGCTCCCCTTGCTGGACATCACCTCCTGTCTAATACAGCTCCTCTGAACATTCCCAAAGCTATTTCAGGGAAAAAACACCAACTGTACTGGCTCTGAGTGGAATCCTTTGTTTCTCTTGATGAAGAACTAAATAACTTCCTTTGGTAGCTCTTCCAGGGATTAGACACTCTCACGATTTGGTKTTTTTCTAATTTAAATTTGTTTGTGTCTCCCAAAAACTCTCCATAGTCATGGCTTTCTCTTAGACAATGAAGAGTCCATTAATATTTCAACACAGTATTTTTCACCATCTGTATTTTCACTCCCTTAAAACCCAGGCTGAAGAAACTCAGGGTTTTGACCTCTGATCTCAGAGGGGSCTGATTTCCAGATGGTATTTGCTCAGCACTTCCTCAAAATCAATTCTTGGTAAAGCACAGAAGTTACCAGTCACCTGTGAAATTTTTRGCCAGAAAGATACAGAAATGAAGATTCCGAACTGGAATTACAGACTCCAATAGACTGAACCTTGAACYTGGGGGTGTCTGGCTCAAGAACAGRTCTGTGAGGCCCAGGTCTTGCTCYCTGTGTAACCCCTGAGCTCACGTCTAAAGGCAGCTACACTGCCAGGATAAACCAGATAAAGGATGAACCCAGAAAATGTGGATAACTGCAGGATCCACTGGCCTGGCAGAGACCAAAACATAGGCAGTAGAACTGCCGGCCTTGACAGAGCGCAGGTAACAGAATCATGGAATAGTTTTGCTTGGAAGAGACCTTAAAGCTCATCTCATGTCCCATRACAGGGACATCTTCCACTATCCCAGGTTGCTCCAAKCCCTATCCAACCTGGCCTTGGACACTGCCAGTGATGGGGMAGYCACAGCTTCTCTGGGCAACCTGTGCCAAGSCCTCAYCACCCTCACAGGGAAGGATTTCCTCACAATATCCCACCTAAGCCCTTGGTTTGAGACTTACGAGGCACTGTCCTTGGTCACCAGTACTGTGGGCTTGGGAGAGGTGCTGGGGGACAAGAGGTCCAGGAGATAGGATGATCCCCAGGGCAGTTGGCCATTCTCCTGAACCCTTTTAGACACAACCTACCTTGGCTAAATCCAGGCCCAGGTAATGGATCATGGCCAGGGCATGCAGGACTCGGGCTCTTTCCCCGGGATGTTGCAGTGGTCCCTGTTCCCGGACTTTCAGCACACCCCACAGCACCCGTGTTCCTTCCTCACGCTGGGCTTCGGCTGCATGGAGAAAGAAATTATCCTGATGGATGSATTTGTGCAAGAGAATAGATTCAAAACTTCCCAGCTGGCTCTTCTGGGCCATTTCTCCACCATTTTTTGGCCACTTTTTGTCATTTTTTCACCATTTTTTCTCCATTTTCCCTCCCAGTATAAACCTAGACAGCAGGGTGGGGTGGCTCTGGCACAGGCTGTCCAGAAAAGATGTGGCTGCCCCATCCATGGAAGTGTCAGGCCAGGTTGGATGGGGCTTGGAGCAACTGGGCTAGTGGAAGGTGTTCCTGCTCAGGACAGGGAGTGGAATTAGGTGGACCTCCAGGCCCTTCCCACTCAAACCAGTCTGGGATTCTATGATCTCACTCCATGCAAATTCCATGTCCATGAAGAAGACTCCTTTCATCCCATCAGTGTTTGTGTTGATCAGCCTTTAGAGAAAATGTGGAGTCACAATAGCTGCAGAAAAATAACTACTTTTGTACTCCTGTCACATCAAAGATGGTCTCTTTAGCCCTGCCTTGGTGTGGCTCCTACCCTGGGAACTTCTGATGGAGATAATGCCAACAAATGGGATTTACAGAAATATGTGTCTTATAATCACAGAATCCCAGACTGCTCTGGGTTGGAAGGGACCCTAAAGATCATCTAATTCCAACCCTCTGCCATGGGCAGGGACACCTTCCAGTGGACCAGGTTGCTCCATGCCCTGTCCGACCTGTCATTGAACATTCCATGGAATGAAGAGAAATTGTTATTCCCTTTACGAACAATGTCCTTATCAGCACAGATGGCAGAAAGGAGCCTAGGACCAGAGTCTGGTCTGGTTTCAGTGGAGCCCAAGGGAGTACCAGAGGTGAATTGATGCTTCCTGCACCTTTATGTGCCAGTGAGAGACTCCCTAGTCTTTCTCCCAAAAGTATTCTCCTGATTAATAAATCCAATTACCTGTACAGGCTATTCCATCAAGTCCTACTGCTCCAGAAGGGAGCTGTACCCCACCTAAGTGAGCTGAAATGTCACATCAATTATTAAAGGGATATGAAGGAGCAGCAGAGAAATGAGAATGTTCAAAYATCAAGTTGCACCAAGGGAGGTTTACTTTGAATATCAGGAAGAAACTTTTTCATGGAAAGGCATGTAAAGCTTTGGAACAGGCTGCCCAAGGAGATGGTRGAGTCACCATGCCTGTAAGTGTTCAGAAAACATGTGGATGTGGCATTKGGGATGCGGGTTAGTGGTGAACAGGACAGTGATGGGGGAATGGTTGGACTTGATAATCTTAAAGGTCCTTTCTAATGCRTATGATTCCATGATTCCATGAATCAAATTTTGCTTTGCTCCAGTCAGTGCCAAGGGAGCTCTGAAATGAGCAACGCAAGCAGAAAGGGCAAAGCTGGGTTTCCATGGAACACCCTCATTCCTGAGGTGGCCTGTGACAATCTGCCGAGAACCGACATCAAGAACACYTAGCATTCTCATTAAATTCAGCCTCTGGAAACACCATGCCACCCCAATGCTGCCAACATGACCCWTAGGGTGCAGGGATTTTTTAACCCCTCACTTTCCCAAAGGTTTTGGAGTAACAGCAGCTCTTACTCATTCCATCCTGTGCATCTTCCACATCCTCGGAGAATGGGGATCCTTCTGTGTGGGCCTGGAGAAGTTGCTGGTGCCCATGCAGGGAACTCAGCAGCCAGGCATGCCAGAGGCTGCTCACCTGGCAGGAAGCACGGCAATTATTTCACTTCTGTGAAGCCCTGGTATTCAGTTGTTCACCAAACAATGTCCCTGCACGAGCTGTCCCCTTCACATGCCTGCAGGTCACTGAACCAGGCTGGATGTTCCTGGAGGCATCATGCTGTTCCTCTACCACACAGACCCAGCTGGAATCGCTCAGTTCTACAGCTGATTAGGGATTTTCACCAAACTTGAACAAATCTAACCAAAATATTCACCAAAAGCTAGTTGAGGWGAAGTTTGGGACAAGAATGGTGGTGGATTTTGTAGCTGTCAAAGCCTTMATTTCACAAAAAATGATTTAAACAAATGAAAGATTATTTTTTTTAGCTATTAAATCAATTAGATAATCATTACTTTCCTTGCTTGATCAATCAATTCTGAAAATCTTTTATCAGGGTAACTTTAAATCGATTCCCAGTAATTTTACAGTGGCTCATTTGTATCCCACTCTTCCCTGGCYTTGGGAACTCCTTGGAGACCCTCTGTATGGTGGGACTCTAACCTCTGGCACAGGGAATTTAGTARCAAAGCTGGTTTTTAACAAGGTTTGGCTGCCTAAACTGAAGASAGTTTATGAAGAATTTTTAATTGATTATGGGATTTATGTCTCATGGTTTTAACTCACAGAATTATGGAAGTATGAAAAGGGTTTCCGGGATTGATCCTAAAAGGCAACACTGACACCATCCCATTGAAAAGAAATGGGGAAAACATTGGAAAGAGCATTAAAAAAATCTGAGAAAAACACAGAGGATGATTTTTGGTTCTACCAACCTCAGTATAAAGCGAGTTTGCTGTATCCATGTTATTCTGGTGGAAGAAAGTGTTGGCCATGTGGAAGTAACCTCCAGAAAGCTCAACAGAGTCTAGTCCAAACTCAGCAGTAGCCAGGTAAACCTRAAATCAATATTGAACAAAAAATAARCGCCACAAGATTCATGTTCTTGACAAACCCAGGAAGTTKTTCATTGTGGATTAATAATATTGCAAATATTCAGGATTTTTAATGTTAAAGTTATACCTGATTGTGATTGGAAAACACTGCTAAAGGAATGAGATCCAAAAGTCTGTATTTTGGGGTTTATGCAAAAGAATGAGGCACTAAAACTGTTAYTTTTGGGGCTTATCCATAGGAACGAGGTACTAACAAGCTGTATTTTGGGGGTTATGTAAAGGAATGAAGTATAAAATCTCTATTTGGCAGTTATCCATGGGAATGAGGTACTAAAGAACTGCATTTTGAGGTTTATCCATAGGATATATACTTAGTTCACAGAAGTTATCCATAGGAACGTACTAAAAAGCTGTATCTTGGGGTTTGATCCATGGGAATGCAACACCCTAAATCCCCCCTGGCTGGCACAGAGGCACATGCTCAGTGCATTTTCTAAAAATCCCAAGGCAGATTTCCCACCTCTCCCTGTCTCCCTGTGCCACCTGTCCATCCCAACTCTCCCAAAGCCAATCCTGTCCATCCCAACTCTCCCAAAGCCAATCCTGCTGCTTTCTCAGCCCCCTGCCAAGCCCATTCACGCCCCGGAGCCCCAGAGGAGCAGTGAGAAGGCAGAGGAGCATTCCAGCTATTCTGAGCTGGCATGTGATCCTCAGCAGATCCCAGACATGCAGCCAAGGTCTAGGCAGGTCCTGAACTTGCTAAGAGCAAAAAACTTCTTTCCTGGTACCATTTCAGGCACCACATTTAAGAAATCTTAAAAAAGAAAAGGGATTTTGGAAATCTCCCAAACCTTTAGGGGAGATTTCTTTGGGGGAATCTCGAATTCCCAAAGGTTTTCTAGACTAAGCAAAGACAGGGCTGTGTGTTATAATAGGGTCTAATTCTTCTCCCTCTGTGTCATCATTTACACCCACACAAAGCCACTATCAAATTCCACAGGAGTGGGGATGCATCACTCGGCACTGGATAAATTTAGTATACATGGGACAGAAATAGGATGTGGAGAAGTTCATCTGGCTTTGGAGGATCAAATGACAGGCAAAGCATCGTCAGGAACATGGTTGGCAATGACCACTTCCAATGAAATAAACTGTTCTCATGGCTAAAGAGGAGGAATTGGGGAAAATGTGATTGAACCAGATATTGAAATAGGGAAATAAGGCATTAATTAAATAACAGGTGACAGATCTGGGAAAGTAYTGAGGGAAATAACAGCCAAAATGTAAATTATCTATGGATAAAAAGCACCTCCATCAGTCTGGGGCAGGAAAGTCTGGGCAATCTCAGCACCAKAATGAAGCTGATGGAGAAATTTTTAGGGAGAAGCAGTAWAGACAAGGAGTGTGAGGAGCAYATGAGGAGTGGCTGAGGGAGCTGAGGAGGCTCAGTCTTAAAAAAGGAGGCTCAGAGGGACCTTCTCCCTCTCCACAACTCCTTGACAGGAACGTGCAGTCAGGTAGGGGTTGGGCTCTGCTCCCATGGAATAAGGGACAAGACAGGAGGAACTGGCCTCAAGATGTGCCAGGGGAGGTTCAAGGCAGGGTATTGGGAAAATTTCTTCTTGGAAAGGGTGGTCAGGTTTTGCAACAGGCTGCCCAGGGCAGTGGCTCCACCATCCCTGGAGCTGTTCAAAAAACATATAGATGTGGCACTTGGGGACATGAGTTAGGGGTGGACCTGACAGTGCTGGGGGACTGGTTGGACTAATTGATCATGGAAGGTTTTTCCAACCTTAGTGATCCCATGATTCTCTGTCATTTCACAGGAATAGGGATAACGGGCAAAACATAACTTTGGCTCACATATGGATCCACAAGTGCCTCAGATCTATCCAGTTCAGGTGTTTGTAAAGTGAATCCTCTCAGGATCCCAAATCCGCCTGCTGGCATTTCCATAACARTCTGGAGAAGGAATTAAAATGGAAGTGTTCCTTTTTTCTTGGGACTTACATCATTGGCCAGGTGATACAAAGCCTGGTCCAGSTTTCCTTCAGCAATAGAGAAAAGCCCTAGCCCACGGTGTAACTTAGACTGAAGAGCAGCACTGCAGTCTGGGCTTTGGAGGACGATCCACTGGGCTTGAGAGAGATACTTGGCTGCCTGTCGGAGATGGCCAGTGCCTGGAATGACATGTCAGAATAATCAGGGAAATAAGGAGGATAAAAAGCATTCTTTAATCTGGAAAGTCAGAGAATACTGCTGGCTGTCYGTTTGGGGTAGCTTGATAAGGAGATGCAGTTTAGGGATTCCCCACTTCTTTCTCAAGTGCTTCGGAGTAGCCCAGGTGTCCAAAGTCTCACTTACAGACAGGTAAATGTGTAGGGAGCTACAAAAGGAGCCAGAAACCACAAAATTCCAGACTGGTTTGGGTTGGAGGGGACTTCAAGCTCATCCTGTTCCACACCCTTGCCACATCCCAGGCTGCTCCAATCCCCATGCAACCTGGCCTTGGACACTTCTAAGGATGAAGCAGCCACAGCTTCTATGGGCAACCTRTGCCAGGGCCTCACCACCCTCACAGGGAAGGATTTCTTCCCAGTATCCCATCTAACCCTGCTCTCTGGCAGTGGACAGCCATTCCCCCTTGYCCTGGCACTCCAGACTCTTGTCCCAAGTCCCTCTCCAGCTCTCTTGGAGCCCCTTTAGGCCCTGGAAGGGGCTCTAAGGTCTCCCTGGAGGCTTCTCTTCTCCAGGTGTACACCTCTAGCTCTCCCAGCCTGGTTCCATGGCAGAGGGTTGCACCCAATCTCTCTGGAACATGTGGTCCAGGCAGGTTCACTCCAGGCAGGAACTGATGACTCGTACCTTATCACACTGGAATTACTCACAGGATTTTTTCTCCCTGCTCTCACCACGCCATTTACGACAACCCCTGAGCCAGCTCTGTTGTGCCAGYGGAGCACTGTGTGTGCTCCTGGAATGGCAGTGATTTACAGGGATCTCTCTTGCAGGGAGAGGAGCTCCCATGCCCTCATTTGCCATGTTTTCCAAAGCACACAACAAGAAAAAGCTCTGATCGGGTAGAGCAAGATTTGTGAATGAACCAGGGAGTTCTTTGAGTGCAATGGCCTCTGAAATGTTTGCTGGTTCTCTGAGATAAGAGAACAACCAACCACCCTYGGGAATTTAATACTTTGGAGAGTCATTTGAGGCCACAAAGGTAAAGAACAGATTTTCATATGGCTTGTCTTGTGGGAATTGGTGGACTGGCAGACCTGCCTTCATTGATCTCCTAAGCAATTCTTTTCCCCAGAGCCACAGAAAAGCGGTGGGAGGGGTGTGTTGTGTGTGTGGGGGATGGCTCAAATCTCTGCAACACCGAGGCAGAGCAGGGCCCAGATATGTTCCTTCCCAGATAAATGGCAGAAGGAAACCAGAAACCTGAGCTGGGAGGCCTTGCCCTTGCCAGCATTCCCATGTAGACAATGCTCACCCGTGGAGGCCTCAGCCAGGAGCAGATAAATGGGCACAAGCTGCACGGAGCTGGAGCCAAACACCCGGGAGCTGAAGCGCAGGGCCTGCAKTGCTGCAGGAATTGCTTCCAGGGGCTTCCCTGCCCACACAAACCCCTGGGCTGTGCTCAATGCCACCGCAATGAGGGATTCCTGCATGGAAACAGAGCAGGGGCAGAGTGAGAAAACACAGGGAGAAAGGAAATTGCAGAACCCCACCAGAATTTGGGTTGGATTAACCTCAAAGCCCATCTCATCCCATCCCCTGCCATGGGACACCTTCCCATAGACCAGGTGGTGACAGATGCACAGGCTCTTTTTAAAATTGAGTTTTCAAATTGTAAAGCAGCAATGATAATGTAGTTTGTGGCTGTAATTAATAGATACACATTAAAGCTGTCATATTACAGCATATTAGAGTCTGGCTCCATTCCTGCTCTGAGCAGAAACAGTTTTGGACATCCTCACAGGTCATGTGGTGTCTCCTGAGATGAAGAATCTTTTACGCCTCCTGACAAGGGCTCATAAGGCTGCAGCAATAAAAGCTGTGAAGCACAGAAAATGATCATCACAAGACCAGAAAGRAGATTAGAGCCAGGGGACTCCATTGTGACTCAGAGCCAGCCAARCCCCATGGTGCCAGCACGGCACAGCTCCAGCTGCTGGAGACATGGCCAGGGAGTGAGGAGAGAGCTCCTCACAGGGAGCTGCAGCTTCAWCCCACCCTATCCTGGCTGGTTCTGGACTGGGATTTTGTGTGCAGTCTGAAAACTGGTTAAAATTAGAACGTATTACACTCAGCAATTCCATCCCCAGGTGGRGCTGGTGGTGCAGCAGCTTCTGCAGTGTTTGGGTTCGACAGGATCCATAATTYACCCTGTACTTATCCATGTATTGCTGCTCCCTGCCTTACGCTGTTCCTACCAGTCCACACCATTTGGCCTCTCCACCATTAGCAGCAGCTGATGTAGTCTGCAGTTCCACAAACAGATCTCTATCCCAATGCTTGCTCACTGCCAGRAGCTGTGCATGTTGTGCCCTTACAGGGATGCCAAGGAAAAAGCATCTGGATCCTTGCAGAACCACAGAATCCCAGAAAGATTTGGATTGGGAGGGGGCTTAAAGCTCATCTTTTGCACCCCCTGCCATGGGAAGAGACGTGTTCCACTAGACCAGGTTGCACAAAGGCCTATCCAGTCAGCTCCTAATACTTCTCCATCAGCTTTTCCCAGCAGTGGTGCAGCAGGAAAGGTGCCTGGGAAGCAGTGGTGCTGCTGCAGAGTGCAGGAGTGCTGCCCTGGTTTTCTTAGTGGGACCATGAGAAAACACCAGCTCACCCCTTTATTACCCTCTAGCTGGGGCTTAGCTGGGCAGAGACATCAATCCCAGAGCTCTTGGAGGCCAGGTTTTGGCATTTTGCTGAGCTCAAACKGCATGGAATGAAGCAGAGAGTTGTGCCATGGGTGAAGGAGCAACTCCAGGACAGGGAAGCTCTAGGACAGCCTGTGAGTGTTTCCTAGATATGCTGGCTGAGGTAAAGATAACCTAATTTACCTTATTGGATGAATGAGATCTTCAAAGAACACAGCCCAGAGCAACAGCCCCTGCTCCAGTAAGGAGAGCCAAGAGCCAGGAAACACAGTGCCTATTCCTGAGGTGTCAGAATATGGAGAGGAGAAAGGCAGGTTTTCCAGAGAAGCTGTAGCTGCCCCATCCCTGGATGTGTCCAAGGCCAGATTGGACTGGCCTTGGAGCAACCTGGTCTTGTGGAAGGTCTACCTGCYCATGACAAGGGGTGGAATGAGATGGACTTTTAAGGTCTCTTCCCCAAACCTTTCCGGGATTCTATGAAACACAAACTGTGTCCAGGGAGAGGGTGGTGCCCAGGAGAAAACCAGCACATGCTTGGGGTAGCAGCAGGAAAAGCTGGTATTTCTCAGGCTGCTTTTTCTGTCTGTGACAGTCTGGTGCAACCAGTGCAGGCCCTGGTCTGTGGGCATCACTCAGATTGGCATCTGGGAGGTGCTGGAGATTGGGATCATTCTTTTTTTACTCCTTGTCAATGGGATCATTGCTGCTTCCCCTGGCCTGAAACATCTGCAGTGAGGACAAGCTGGGGGTTGGGCTCTGGTACAGCATCCAGGACGGAAAGGAAGGGCAGGAGGCAAGAGGAGCCCTGGAGCAGTGAATATTTCCTGCCACAATTCCAAGCCTTGGGGGATGGTTCCCTTTGGCCCTGAAGAGCCCTGGARGAATGGTTCCCTTTGGCCCTGCCCTGGTTTCCCCCTCACCTCTGGCCCTTTGGGCTCTTTCCATGGGTGTTGCAATTTGAGGTTTCTCTGAACTTCTCTGAAAATGGCCCCTTGCAGTTTTTGGGGTTTGCGGGGGCTGAGGACCCTAGCTCTGCTCCAGATGGGAGCAGGGGATTGGGAACACACTCAGGGTTCAATGTCACATCCATTATTCACTCTCAGGCAGCAAAACCAACGGTGTGTCTGAAGAAATGCATATTTCAGGAGCAGGGAAGGCTCCAGTGAGCTGGAGCAGCCAGAGCAGTGCTGGGGCTGGCTGGTCTCGGATCTTTTCCCATGCCTAGGGGCTGTGGGGAGCTGACATCATGGAGGCAGGTGAGGTTCTTCTCCAAACAGAAACTTGGAGTTCTGTCAGTTTGGAGGTACTGTCTGCAGGCACCCCCCGGCTACATCGACAGAAGCAGATTTCTATCAACAAAGCATTGGCACACAGAAGAGGAATGAAACTCATAAAACCTACTGGCTCCCTGCTCCTTGAGCCACAGGGCATTTGGATGTGCCCAGGTTTCCCTGTGACCTGACTAAGGCTGGAGCTCTGTGTTTTCTAAACAAACACAGGGCAGGAGTGGGTGAAATGCAGCAGAAATGTTCAAAGAGCAGCAAACCCATGGGCAGGCTTTGGGCAGGTTTTTTCTCTGGTTACCATGACACTGCAGAGCTTTTCCCTCAACTCCAACGGTCTTTTTTTGCATAGAATCCCAGATTGCTTTGGGTTGAAGGAACCCTAAGGCTCATCTCATTCTACCCCATGCCATGGGCAGGGATACCTTCCACTATCCCAGGCTGCTCCAAGCCCCATCCAGCCTGGCCTTGGACCCTTGCAGGGAGGGGGCAACCACAGCTTCYCTGGGCAACCTGTGCCAGGGCCTCACCACCCTCACAGAGAAGAACTTTTTAAAGCACTTTCCTTGGATCTGGAATAGGAATGTGATGCAGCCAGTGAGACATGGCACTAAATAATTTCCCCTTCTCCCAACACCYCTGAGGCAGCCCAGGCCCAGTGTGGCTGCTCCAAACCCTGCTGGACACAAAGGGACTTTCCCTCTTGCTGGGAAAGCCAGCAGGTAACRGAGGGATTTCCACTGTCTCCCTGCTTTCTTTGGAGAGAAGGATAGCAAAGTGTCCCAGACTGTAGCAAAGCACAGATTGTTCTTAGAATCTTTTGTGTTTAAATAGGCTGGAGACAAAGGTCAAAGAACAGATGTTGTTAAGGATTGGTTAGGAGCCTGTAAAAACCTCCTCTTCAAAAAAAAACTCCAGAGTCTGCTCTCTCTGCCTTGCTCATGGAACCGTTTCCAACCCAGGCTCCAGACCCAGGCTGCTGTTTGCTAACCCAGTGTGAACCCCAATAAAATTACTTTCTCTCTACCAGCCCCACCTTTCCTGCTGTCTTTCCCTTCACACAATTAAACCAGCTGATTAACTTCCAGCTAATGAAGGAGCACATCCCTCAGCTGGCAGCCACGTGGCCTGTCGGAATGTATGGGGATAATTTTAGTTGCTATAAAGCCAGTGATGTAATCAGTGTCAACATCGGTGTTCAATGACTGGGGAGTTTCTTGGAACAGCTTCAAGCACTTCTAGATACAAAATCCTGCCACACCCATTGACATGCATTGTAACCTTCCTTGCAGGTTTTATAAAGGAACTACTTCAACAGAACCTGTAACTAAGGAGGTTTTGCATTTTTCCTTTGGGACCCACTGGCCTGACACACCTTCTGTGGACTTTGCTCCACAGTCTCACCCGGGATTTTCAGCCAGCCAGGAGTTTCCAAACCAGCCTGTGATGTCATTGCCTAGTTCCTGTAAAACCAAAAGGAACCTGCTGCCTAAAGTCTGTCACGAGCTCTCACCAAGCAGGACTTTTGCCTTTGGACCTCCTCTTTCTGGAAGCTCCCAAGAAAGGTGACAGCAACAAGCTGGGCCCCCAAATCCCACAGCTGGGGCAGAAACACCTTAAAAATAATAATTCATGTAAAATTCAAAAGATTTGGGATGTTCTCCTTAGTGGCACCCTTGGATTGTTCCCAGCCCACTGTCTGCTGCCCCATTATTCTGTGTCTGGGAGCTGTTATAGAGGGAAAATTTATTTCCATAGAGAGTTTCAGGAGCAGATGCACCTAGGTGGGTTATTTTAGCAACAATGTGGAACAGCAGCTCCTGCCACTCCATAAACAGAAAAARAAGGAGTTGCAAACTACTGGGGCTAGAAAGGAACTGCACATCTGCACCTCCCTGAGGCCTGATGGAAATAAAAGGCTGCAGTTAGTGGGAAAGGGTGTTCCAAGTTGGCCTGGAAAACAAAGGGAAGGGACTTGGTTTCTTTGCCCCCTCTGCTCTGGGAAAGGGGATTCCCTCCCATCAAACAACTTGGAAGAAGCAAAACTCAGCTGGATCGTGGACTAAGCTGGCAGGGTGGTAAATCCATGATTGCTGCTGCCTGAGGAAGCTCAGGACACCAAGTAAGCACAGTGGAAAAGGTCAGAGGCTTGGAAATCATAGAGAGGATGCTCCTATTCCCCTTATTCTTGAGGTTTTGTTTAAAAAAAAAAACAACCCAAACCTCTGCAACCAAGTTCCAAATCAACCAAGGAGGTGTCATTCTCTTCCTTGGAAGCATCCAGAGGGAGGAATTCTAAAGGGGTGGTTTAGAAGGCAAAAGCTCTATTTTGTTTTAGGCAAGAAATTCCTTCTAGTTTTATAGGAATTGGGCAGTGACAACCCAGGCTGGTTTGGAGACTCCTGTGTGGCTGAAAATTCCAGGTGAGCCCAGTCTGCCCCTGGTGTGTCCCACCGTGCACAGCCAGGTTAGGGAGAGGAGTTGGAATTCCTTCCMTGGCAGCACTCTGAAGTGGTGCTTGTTCCTCCTGCACCCACCTGCCTCCTCAGCAGCTCCTCCTTGCCATATTTTCTGTCTTTTTCGGAACGGAAACAGGGCTGGGGCCTGAGGACTGGGATGAGCCGGTGGCAGATATGGCCGTGGATGCTGATCCAATCTGTTCTCTGGTGGGAGACATCGCTGGCAAGACAAGGAGAGAAGGATACTGGTACTTGCTGGGATATGATATAAAGGAAGATTATTCCCTGCTGTTTCACCACAAGAATTACCCACAGCCCCTGGGCTGCTTACAGGGCACCCAATACAYGGTATTTCCAAATGTTTCCATTCCACAGTGCTGTCCTGCCATGTCCACACAGTCCACTGTGTTAAAATCCTTATTTAAATCTCCCTCTGAACTCCTGATATAGCTGGTTTGAGCAAATCCCTGGATTATAATACTGAAGAAACAAAACCCCCAAACCAACCAGGTCACTGTGGGAACAGGGAATGTTCTGGAACTCAGTGACTGCTTTGACAGCATGTAAAGGATATTTGTGTGATACWCCAGAGCACCTGTCTCTGCTCCTCGCCTGTTGCAGAAGCTGCTAGGAAGGGAGAAGGACATTCCAGGTGAGCATGCCCACTCCAGTTCCTGCTGCCCTGCTGGCTGAACTCTACACTGGGCCCTCTCCAGGCTCCATCTGAGCTCTGGTCCCTGCCTCCTGAGCCCATCCCTGCCTGCTGAGCTTGTACCAGATCTCATCCCTGTGTCCTGGGCCTTATGGGGTTTGTCCCTGTGTACTGAGCCTCAACCCAGGGATAATCCTGAGCCTCTTGCCTGTGTCCCTGACCACATCCCTGGCTCTGTTCATCTCTCTGTCCCTGTTCTGGGCCTGTTCTGGCCTCCTATGCTTCATCCTGGGCCTTCTCCACATGTCCTGAGCCTCATCCTGGGGCTGGTTCCTGCTTCCTGTGCCTCACCCTGGGCCTTCTTCCATTACCCTGAGCCTCATCCTGGGGGCAATCCCTGTCTCCTGCCCTGTCCCTATGTTCCAGACCACATGCCCTGTCTCTCAGCYCTTGTCCTGAGCCAATCCCTGCCTCCGGGCCCTTCTCATGCATCCTGAGCCTTGTCCTGTGCCTGTTCCTGCCTTTCGTGCCTCATCCTTGCTGTGGGACAAGGCCTGCCTCTCATCCTGTTCCAGGTCTGTTCCTTCCTCCTCCTTCCTGGGCCTCATCCTGAATCCTAAGCCTTATCTCAAGCTTTCTGCCTGAGATCCGAGCCTCACCCTGGAGCTAATCCCTGTCTCCTGCCCGCTCCCTGTGCCCTACACCTCATCCCACCGCCTGGACCTGCCCCCGGTGTCTCTCACCAGTAGTAGGTGAGGCGACAGCCGGGGCAGCGCAGCGGGGCGGTTCGGGCCCCGCAGAGCTCGCAGCGCGGCGCTCCCGCCATGGCCGCCCCCGAACCCCGGTACGGCCCCGTTGCCAGGGCGACACCTCAGGAGAAGCGGGAAACGTCACTTCCGGCAAACATGACGGCCGCGCCGGTGTTCCGTTGCCAGGGCGACACCTCCGCTACCGGGAGGGGACACACGTGACTTCCGGCGGGCTGGGCGCGTCAGACATGGCGGCGGCGGCGCCGGTGGCGAAGGAGAAGGACGAGGAGAACGAGGCGGAGGCGGCGGCGGCTGAGGGCCGGGTGCGGGCCTGGGCGGCGGCGCAGGCGGCGCKCGGGCGGCGCGTGGCGCTGGTGACGTCGGGCGGGACGCAGGTGCCGCTGGAGGCGCGCGCCGTGCGCTTCCTGGAGAACTTCAGCAGCGGCCGGCGCGGGGCCGCCTCAGCCGAGCGGCTCGTCCGGGCCGGGTACGGCGTGTGCTTCCTGCACCGCGCCCGCTCCGCCTTCCCCTGGGCCCGCGCCTTGCCGCCGCACGGCCCCGCGCTGCTCGACGCGCTCCGCCTCACCCCGGGACCGCCGCCCGGCGTGGCCGCCGACCCCGCCGCGCTGCCCGTGCTTCTCCCCGCTCTCCGCGAGTACCAACGCGCCACTGAGACGGGCGCGCTGCTCGCCATCGAGTTCACCGGGCTCGCCGAGTACATGGCGCTGCTGCGCGCGGCCGCCCGAGCCCTGGCGCCCCTCGGTACAGGGGAAGSCCGGGCGTGAGGGGACGGGGGAAGCGGGGGCACCAAAGAATGAGGGACGGGGTGGCCTCCGGTTCGTAGGGCACAAAGCAAGAGAGGATGAAGCCCCCATAGGAGTCTCTGGTGTGAGGGAGCTCAGGAATAAGGGAACAAGGTGGTCCTGGGCGAAGGTTCAGGACGGGAAAGGATAAAGCTCTCATAGGGATCCGCAGTGGGAGAGAACAGGAGGGCCAAGAACGAAGGGATGTGATGGTTGTGAGAGGAAAGGTCGAGGGGAAAGGAGGTCCCCGGTATGGGYGAGATGATACAATGCTCTTGCGGTGGCCCCAGGTATGAGGTGACCCCAGAGCCTTTGGTACTCTGGCATGAGGGGACACGGGGGCTCCCTTGCTTAGAGGGCTCCTGGATCTCATCATGAGGGTCTGGGCTGTCCCTGTGGGCTGTTGGGGCTTGGCAGGAGGGGACAAGGCAGACCCCAGTGGAGAACAGCGTGTCTGAGGGGRCCTGAGGGTGGGGTCAGTGCTGCCCTGCTCAGGATGGTGCTGAGAGGTCCCTGAAGGGGGYCTTGTTTGGTGTGTGTGGGTGGCAGCCCGACTGATTCTGGGGTGACAGGCAAGGCCATGGCAGTGGGGGACAGCAGTCGTGTTCCCACAGGCTCCAGTGTCATGTTCTACCTGGCGGCCGCTGTGTCAGATTTCTACATCCCGGCCTCCGAGATGCCGGAGCACAAGATCCAGTCTTCGGAGGGGCCCCTGCAGGTGAGGCTCCCCTTGGCATGGCCCCCTCTGCTACCCCCCTTAGCCATACCCTCCTTGTTCCTAGGATCCTGTTCTTGAGAGCTGGCTATGGATAAAACCTTGGGAAAGCTGCAAAGCAGCAGCTTGGTTGTGTTGTCAGAGGGATGGGAGGGGGTGAACCCTGTGAAAATCCTGGAGTTGCTTTGTTCTGTTCTTATCTTGCACCTARGGTCCCAGATAAGAGGGCAGGACAGGGTCAGCCCCACTCTCCTTTGATCCAAGTTTATTTTTAGGATGGAATGASAGGGTGAGTGGTGCTGTGGGTTATCTGCAGGGCGGTCAGTGCTGCTCTTACAGCAATCAGCTTCAATACATCTGCAGTTGTGGTGTGGCACGTGAAGAGGGGCCCCTAAGGTCCTCCTGCTTTTCTGGCTTTGTCCTTTAAAGCTGCCTGTGCTTCCATGGRAATGAGGAGAGGGTGCGTCTCAGAGAGCTGGCGTGCTCCAGGAATAGTTTCTGGAGTACTTGAGTTGCTGCCKTTTGGATRGAGAGAGRCTTTGGACWAGGACCTGGARTGYCAGGACAAGGGGGAATGGCTTCAAACTCGCAGAATAGAGTCGGATTGGATATTGGGAAGAAATTCTTCCCAGTGAGGGTGGTGAGGCCCTGGCACAGGTTGCTCTAAGAAGCTCTATCTGCCCCATCCCTGGAGGTGTCCAAGGCTAGGACACCTAGGACACCTAGCCACCTAGCCACCCCAAGGTGGGGCTTGGAACAACCTGGCATAGTGGAAGGTGTCCCTGCCCATGGCAGGAGGTGGTATGAGATAGGACTTAAGGTTCCTTCCATCCCAAAYCATTCCATAACTCTGGGATTCTTCCTGCTTGTGCATATGACAGGCAACACTGCTGCACTAAATCCCACTTGGCAGTGGGAGCAGGTGGCTCTGGAATTCTTTATATAACAAATACCAAATTTATTTAATTAATTACCTTCTAAGAAGTTGCTGGGCTTCCTTCTTTATCATTAGCATCAGAAACATGTGACCCGATATGATTCCCAGGGATGGATCCAGAGGTGGGGAAGCTGGAGAACAGTCTCCTGCTTTTTCTCCCCATGCTTTGGCACTTTGATATGTTAAGGAGTTGATAGAAGGAAAGGTGAAGATGGGACTAACTGCCTGGGTTCTGGAGAGCTGAAAACTCAGATTTCTTTTTTTTTAAATCTTCTGTACTCATGTTTATATTCCCAGAGTGGGGTTAGTTCTGGTAAAGCAGAGTTCCTGTGGTCTGGCATCAGAACCCCCTGATTTTGAGCACCACATGGATCATTTAATTTGAATTTACAGTGTCATTTGAACCTTGTTTGGTAAGAACTGCTCAAACACTGCCTTGAAAAGTTCCTGGTGTAAATGGAACATGAAACAAAACTGGAATTTCCCTCTCTTCCATCCCATCTCCTATTAAAACTCCCTGTAATGTTTTTACTGATGCTATTTTTGCCTTTTCCCACTGCAGATCACAATGAAGATGGTGCCAAAAATGCTGTCACCCCTGGTCAGAGACTGGGCCCCCGAGGCCTTTGTGATTTCCTTCAAACTGGAGACAGATCCCCAGATCCTTCTGGAYAAATCTCGGCAGGCTCTGGAGAAATACCGACACCAGGTGGTGGTGGCCAATGTCCTGGAATCCCGSAGAACCTCTGTCATCATTGTCACCAGGGACTCACAGACTCCCTTATCCCTGTCTGACGAAGAAATAGCACAAGGCATGGAAATAGAGGAGAAGATTGTGAGTTACCTCCAGGGCAAGCACACGGCTTTTATAGAGAGGAAAGGCTGAGCTGCAGCTCGGACTAAACAAGGGAATTGTACAGGAGAGGGAGTGGGACTGGAGTGATTCCCTGTCCAGGTAAATAAACCAATCCCCATGGAACACTAAGGAGGGCCGTCCARCACTGTGTCACTTTTCTACAGCTTTGCCATGGCTACTGTGGCTTTGTGAAAGAAAAATACATGGAARTGAAACCATTCCAAAGGATATTTGTCCTCCTTCATAAAGGAGGAAAGGAGCTGTTTTCTGTCCAGTGGGCTGGGAGAACTGGGAGGAGGAGAAATGATGAAGGTCTCTGTATATAAAGAATTTCTTGAGTCTCCCTTTTTGAAGGTTCTTGTGGAATGGCTGGAGGAAGGAATGGGGTTTTGCAGGAGGGATATGCTGGGTTTATGACTGGAGTAGGGAATCATCTGATTGAGAGTGGGTGGTGAAACRAGAGTGGTAAAAAGGAGAATGTGGTGACAGCTATTTTGGGGAGCAGCTCTTGTGCCAGGAGAGATCCCAGGGGGGATCCCATTTTCCTACAGTTCAGGTGCTGCAGCATGCCTAAAGCAGCTGTTTCAAAGGTTTTCCTTCCATCCCAGATGGTATTTGTACGTTGCTTTGCTTCATATTCCATTTACACCAGGAAGTTTTCCACGGCTGTGTTTGGGCAGCTTTCACCAAACAAGGCTCAAGTGTCMCTGCAGAGCTCTGTAAACAAAGGCAAGGCCACATCTTGCACGGAGCACAGGGGATGGATCTGTGCTTGAGGCCAAGGTTGGAGAAAAGGAGGGGGCCCTGAGGGGGGAGGTGTCCTAGGAAGGGAATGAAGCTGGGAAAGGGTCTGAAGCACCAGGAGCAGCTGAGGGAACTTGGGGGTTCAGCCTGGAGTCAAGGAGGCTCCGAGGACCTTCTGGCTCTCCACAGCTCCCTGACAGGAGGGGACAGCCAGGTGGGGGTCAGGCTCTGCTCCCAGAGGACAAGTGGAAAYRGCCTCAAATTGTGCCAGGGGAGGTTTAGTTCGGATATTGGGATAATTCCTTCATGGAAAGGTGTTCAGGTGCTGGMACAGGCTGCCCAGGGCAGTGGTGGAGTCACCACCCCTTGTTCAAAAATAGTGTGGATGTGGCWCTTGGAAACACCATTTAGGGTAAACATGKCATGCTGGGGGAATKGTTGGACTCAATGACCTTGGAGGGCTTTTCYAACTTTAAGGATTGCATGATTCTCTGACAGCAGAAGGGGTGGCAGTGATGGACCCTGGAAGGGGAAGCTTCCTCTTGGCTGTATGGAGTTAGAACTGGAATGTTCCTGATTTTGTCTAAACCCTCTTCCAATGATTACCAACTTCAAAGCRTGTGTTCTTCGTGCCTGCAAGAAACAAAATGTGCAATTTTGTGGTAAAAACTTAACTGCAGCTCTCCTGTTGTCCGCTGTGTGTCTGCTCATGGGCTGTCCTCAAAATAAATTCACAGGGATCCTGGAAAGACAACAGTACATGGAATGCTGAAAGCCTTTCCAGAGGTGAGACTGTGCTCTGGGTAAAACCACTGAGTGTTCAGGAGGCAGCAGTGATTTTGTATAATACCAATTACCTGAAAGTGAGGTGTGCACAGAAAACAAGGAAAATAAAGCCCAAAGAGYAAGAAATGAGCACAAGTGATGGGAGAAGTCCAGGTTGGTGTGGAGGGGAGAGTTCTAAGAGAGTCAGGACGAGGAACTCACAACTTCTCTGTGGCCAGGACTGATAGGGAAGGTGAATAAGCTCCAAGAACTGCCTGTCTTCATCTCCCAGTATGTAATCAATGGGAATGTCAAGTCTGGGATTTCCCATGTCTTAGTTTGGAGTCTCTGTGGACATCAATGGGCCAGCAGGGATGAGGATATAAAAACTTGTGTAAGTTGAACRTGCCCTTGCAGGAGTGTTGGGACAAGGGGTGGGAGAAATGCCACCAGTGGGCCTTAAGCGGTGTCTTGGGATTTCTCTGTGAGGCTGGGAAGGAGAGGAATAATCTGAGCTTTTTGAGGAGCAGACTGGGGCAGTGGGCCCTGGGAGTCTTTGGGTTGTGCTGAACTTGGGAACACGTAGGCTTTCAGAGCTGTGTCTGCCCCTACTTGTGAAGCGCAGGTTGGGGAGACTCTTTAAGCTCAAACTGAGCCACAGCCATCCTGATCCCATGTTGGGGATGCTCCTTTTCCATGTGGGAGATTAAACCAAGCCCASAAGTGCTCCCACCCTGGCAGTGTTYGGGCACCAGCCCTCTGCAAATGCTGGTTGTAGTTGTGGTGCCTAARTTGGAAGTGGCTCCTGCAGGTCCAGGATCTGTCTTGCTTTCTGAGGATACCAGAGGGCTCAGTGGAAGGTCCTCGCTGGACTCTGCCATGTCCCTCTTCTCCATCTCYTGGCCTTCTCCTTTCTCTACCATCCCATTGTGCAGTGTCTTTAGTCAGTGAGTCAGTTCTGCAGGATGGACCCACTTTGYTCTGCAGTTCATCAATCTCATGGCATCATTCGGTGGGAAGCTCGTCTCATTATACCTTCCAACAGCCTAGGTTGCTCCAAGCYCTGTCCAACCTGGCCTGGAACACTTCCAGGGATGGGGCAGCCMCAGCTTCTCTGGGCAGCCTGTGCTAGGCACCCCCCCACCCTCACAGCCAAGAATTTCTTCCCAAAATCCCATCTAACCCTGCSCTYTGGCAGTGGAAAACCATCTGGTCTTGTCCTGTCRTTCCACGTCCTTGTCCAAAGTCCCTCTGCAGTTCCCTTGAAGGAACTGGCATGGTCTCTAAGGTCTCCCTGAAGCCTTCTCTACTCCAGAGTCGGCTCCTTGTACTTGCCCCTTCAGCTTCAGCAGATTCACTTGGGATTTGGGACAAAATCAGGAAAATTSTTTGCCTCTTTCGTTCAGGTTTTTGGCCTCTTTGGGTCGCCCAGGGCTGACCCCGGCGGGAGCGGCGCTGTGCCCGCTGCTGGCCGCCAGGGGGCGTCGCGGAGCGGTGGTGGGCGTGGTCTCCCTGGCTCTGCGCGCGTTTGGGGTGGGGGCGTGGCCTCACACTGTCCATTCACCACGCTGGGAATTGGGGCGTGGCGGCATCAGGGGGCGTGTCCTGTTGCCATGGCGCCGGGCCGTGGGTCACACTGCATGGACGGAGCGGCCGCTGTGGTGCGTCCGGGGGGCTCTGGGGCCGGCTGCACCCCCGGGACCGGCCCAGGGGAGGCTCGGGGTGTGGGCTGTACCCTCGGCACCGGCCAGGACTGGGGGGGAGTTCGGGGGGTCAGTTGTGCACTCAGGATCGGCCCGAGGGTGTCGGGGTACCGCGCTTACCCCATCGCTCACGGCTCCTCTGGCTGCCCCGCAGGCGGAGCCCCCGGTGCCGGCAGACACCATCCGATGCTGGCTGCGGGCGGAGGGCGCCGACCCCGCGGCCGCGGCCGAGGAGCAGCTGGGSCTGGCCTGGCGGCTGCTGCGGCGAGCAGAGACCCGGCTGGGCGAGCTGGAGCGGCGGCGTGCCCAGGACATGAGAGACGTAAGGGTCGGACAGCGGGCCCGGCTGGAGCCTGTCCTGGGAAGGGAACGGAGCTGGGGAAGGATCTGCGGCTGAGAAGCGGCTGAGGGCGCTGGCGGGGCTCACCTGAAGAAAAGGAGGCTTGGGGGTACCTTCTTGCTCTCCCAAAACTCCCTGACAGGGGAGAGGAGGATACAGCCAGGTGGAGGCTGGGTTCTGCTCCCAGGGAACAAAAGACAGGACACAGAGGGAATGGCCTCAAGTTGTGCCCRGGGAGATTCAGGTTGGACATGGGGAGGGACTGCCAAGGGTAGTGGTGRCATCCCCATCCCTGGAGGTGTCCAGARAATGRCTCCATGTGGCACTCAGTGCTCTGSTCTGGTGACAAGGTGGAGTTTTGTCACAGGCTGGAYTCTTGGAAGTCTTTTACAACTTCGGTGGTTCTGGGATATCCCCTGGGTTAATCCACATAGGCCTGCATTCCCTCATCCCCCTCTGTGCAGCAGCAGGTTCAGGGTGTCACTGCCACACTGCTGCCCTTGGGAACTCGGGGTTTATGTCTCCATTCCTTATGCTGGGCATCAAAAAGCACCTGGTGAGCCCWGCAGCTCCTACAGAGCCATGGTTGAAAGCTCTCCACATCCCAGCACCCACATAGMTGCATCCACTCCAGACCTCCTGACCTCCCAGTAAAGGTTTTGCCATCCCCAAGTGTTCCAAAGCATAAGACATCTTGTTCTGCAAATATTTGAGGTTATCCTGTAAACTTGATGGGGTGGAGAGCTCTTTGTGCTGCTGGCTCACTGTGGAGGTGCTGACAGACACAGGAATAACTGCATTTTCTTTATTCCAGGTGGAAAGCTATGTGGGGCACGTCCGTACCCTGACAGAAGAGCGGGATGCCATTGCCTCTGAGTATGAGAAGGARAATGAACAGCTTAGGTTGGAGCTGGCACGGCTGCAGCTGCAGCAGGGTAATACCTTCCCTCTGGAGTGCAGGCCCCAGAAATGCACTGGCAGGTGTTTGGTCTGGAAAGCTTCCTGGAGAGCTGAGCCACAGGGAGTTCCCAGGCAATTCTCAGTGGTTTGTTGTTTAAGAAGATTCTAAAAGTGTCAGTGAGGTGTTAGAACAGATTTGTAATTGATTTAGAGGTTATTGTCTGCTTTTACTGCCTTTATTCTGGGAATCCCAGGATGGTTTGGGTTGGAAGAGACCTTAAAGCTCATCTGGTTCCAACCCCAGCCATGGGCAGAGTTGGGTTTAGGGTCAGATTACCCTAACTTTCCACTAGACCAGGTTGCTTAGGGCCCCTCACAGCTTCGTTAATTTTGTTTTGTTTAAACAAATGATTTCACTTATTTAACTTCAAATAATTTATTTTCAAACTCTGGGATCACTTTTGCTGCGTTTAATTCTTGGTTTTCTTCAGTCTTCTCCTGCACTTTCAGTGCTGCTCATAGCCCATGTCACCATTAACTCCTTTTATGGATTGTGTTATCCTGGCTCTAAGGTAAAATTGGGGGTGATGGCKCAACTTGAAGAGTTCCTTGGTGATTCAGGCTTTGTTTGGGGCAGCAAATACAGGAGTTTGGGAAAATTTTGGGTATCTGTTGGGCTTTCAGGGAGCACATCTGGTGGTATGACTTTCCAAAGATGGATTTACCTAAAAATTTGGTTTCTCTGGGCAGCTAAAGCCATGGTTTATGGACAAAATGCTGCTTACAAAGGTTAAAATGAATAATGAGCACTCTTGGGAGCCTCACTGTGGCAGAAAACTCTGTTTCTGGTTCTTTCCCTTCCCACAAGGTGGCAGGAGAAGGACAGAAKGTTCCCAAAGCTGGATTGCGGTGATTTCCTTCTGGTGGCTCTGCTTCTCTGGACTTTCCCCATTTCTTAGGGATTCCTCAGGCTGTTGAGTAATGAGTAGCTCTGGGATGGAAGCTGAGATCCCTGTCCATGGATCTCAGTGTATCCATGAGGGACTGCTAATTGCCATCCAGTAGTTCCTAGCATGCTGTCCCTGAGGGGGTTGTATGGCTTTGAGCCATGGGATGTTTCTGGAAGGATTTTTTTGGGATATCACTCAGATTTTGAGGTTTGGGAGTTGTTGCCTTGCTGCTGGCATTGGCTGCCATCATGCATGTGGATAATTTAAGAATCTGGAGGCCCTATTCCTCTGGGCTGTCATCTGTAGGGAGAGGTGCCTGCCCTGAGATGTTTCAGGTGCTTCTGCAGCACTTTATGGAGTGACTGATCCTTTTATCCAGGTTTATTCAGCTGGAGCAKAAGAGGCTGAGGGCGAAGCTCATTCCAGGCTGCAGCTCCTCCAAAGGAGTATTTGATCTTTGCTCTCTGGGACTAGGGAAAAGACAYAAGGGAACGGCTGGAGCTGTGTCAGGGGAGGTTTAGGCTGGATATCAGGAAAAGGTTCTTTCCCYAGAGGSCAATAGGGCACTGCCCAGGCTCCCCAGRGAATGWTCACRGCCCCRAGGCTGCCAGAGCTGCAGGAGTGTTTGGACAAYGCTCTGAGGCACAAGGTGGGATTGTTGGRATGTCCTGTGCAGGGCCAGAAGTTGGACTGGRTGATCCTTGTGGGTCCCTTCCAGCTCAGGATATTCTGTTGTTCCATGGTTCCAGGTCAGCCTCTACACAAAAAAATCGTCCCTGGCCATCTCCAATACAGAGTGGATGGATGTGCTTGTGCAGGAGAAGCTGCACATTCCCAAAGGCTTCRGTTGGGCTGCTCCAGGTCTCTAATATGTCCCTGCTGCAGGGTTCTATGCTGCATCCCTGTGTCTCTTCCCTAGGCCTCTGCTTTTCATCAGAGTTCTTGGAATCATAGGAATGTTAAAGTTGTAAAGCCCTCTAGAATCATCAAGTCCAACCATTCCCCCAGCACTGTCAGGTCCACCTCAAATGCCACATCCACATGTTTTTTTAACAATTCCAGGAATGCTGACTCTATTGCTTCCCTGAGCAACTGTTCCAGTGCCTGGCCAGCCTTTCCATAAATATCCAACCTGAACCTCCACTGCCACAGCTTGAGGCYGTTTCTTCTTGTCCTGTCCTTCGTTCCCTGACCCCCACCTGGCTGACCCCTCCTGTCAGGGAGTTSTGGAGAGCCAAAAGGTCCCCCCTGAGCCTCTTTTTCTCCAGGCTGATCCCCCCCGCCCCCAGCTTCCTCAGCTGCTCTCCATGGAATTTGTGCTCCAGGTCTTGCTCTCCTTGTTATTTTTGCAGGACATTTGGGTGTCTCAGCAGGCATAGGACGATCCAGTGGATCAGGCTGGAGAAGGGGCTTGTGGAAAGGCAGACCCTGGTCTGCTGGGATTGTTAAAAACATGGGCAAGGCAAGAGGACAGGATRGTTGGTAGGTTTTGGAAGCGTTGAAAGAATGGGAAGTACCAGCTTGGGACAATGGTTGGTTSAAGCTGGTGGTACAGAAGAGGGGCCTGAGCTTTGATTGGGGCAGGGTGAGGGACAGGATCTGTCCTGATCCACCTGAGCTGAGAGCTGGGGAAGGGAGCCTGGATATCCCTGCGTGGGCTCTCAGGACTGAGCACACTCCCTTCCAACAGCAGGCAAACTGATCAGAAACTCTGCTTGGTCTGGGATCACTCAGAGCGACTTGATCTGCTAAAAACTGAATTACAGAATGGGGTGGGTTGGAAGAGACCTTAAAGCACATCCCATTCAACTCCTTGCCATGGGCAGGGACATCTTCCACAAGACCATGTTGCTCCAAGCTCCATCCAGCCTGGCTTTGGACCCTTCCAGGCATGGGGCAGGCCACAGCTTCTCTGGGCACCCACCCTGTGCCAGAGTCTCAGCACCCTCACAGTCAATAATTTCTTCCCAAAATCCCATCTAACCCTGCCCTCTGGCAGTGGGAAGMCATTCCCCCTTGTCCTGGCACTCCAGGCCCTTGACCAAAGTCAGTCTTCAGCCCTCCTTTGGGCCCTGAAGAAAATGAGAGCTGGTGACTGACACTGAGCAGTTTCTGAAGATAAAAAGTAGATCCCTGCTCACACATTTGCTCCGTGGCCATCCTGGGCATGCAGCTTCCTACAGGGAGCAACCCCTGCTGGGCTATCAAGCTGAGCTTCACCTCATTTGATACCTCTGTCCAGAGTGACATTTTTCCTTCCCTCGAGGCAGTTCCTGATCCATTTCTGATGCTCTCGCTGAACACACAGGGTGTTGTTGGAGGGCAGATCAATGGCACTCGCAAAAGCCTTCCTGAAAAACAGCTGGAATGGCAGTGAAACACAGCACTGGGGGAGCTGTCTGAATTTGTTTTGAAAAGTGGAATAAAAAGAATAAACTGTCATGATCTGAGCTTGTTTGTTTTAGCAACTGGGCTGTTTAAACACACCCAGCAGGGCTGGAGGATGTAGGAGTGTGGTGGGGTAAAGTGGCTGCTGTTTCTGAGAATATTCCTGGGGTAGGAAAATACAAATATTAATACAAAATTTGCTTCCAAACAAATGTGAGCAAAGATGAGAGATGCCAGTGGAGCTGTGGTGTGACAGTGCCTGAGGCAGGGGGATTGGCTCTTCCCAGATGCTGGATGGGGAAGAGAAGTGGTTTGTAAGGAATCAGTGGGGTTTAAACGTGCGCTGTGTGGGGCAGCCACCCCACATCCTCACMAATCCTGTTTCCTCTCCAGCCTATGGAATATGTCTTGGATGTAAAATGATACCACTTCATCCTGCATTGCAGGCTGGAGACAAGGGGAGCACGTGCAGGTGAAGGTGGTTCAGGTCCCATCCTGGCCATAAACCAGGGCAGTTTCCATTCATTTTAGTTGGGATTTGGCAAAACTTTGGGAGGAAAGTGCCAGGCAGGTTGGGGTTCAGTTCAGTGTGATCTATGGGCTCTTCCTGAGGTACATGGAGCAGTTTTGATCCTGCAAACTGCCTTGTTTGCTCTGCTGCAGCAGGAAGCTGCTGGGGAGTCCTGTTTGACCCTGTATTGACCAGGCTGTGCTYTGTATCCCTGGGGAAGGCGCCTGGGGAACCGCAGGGTGTTTTCCATCCACAGGCCTGGATGGAGCCGGCTGTGAAGCGCAGAGTGGAAAGATGGRATCGATCAGAGCCTCGGGGTGTGATTGCGCTGGCTCCTGTGTTAAATCAGTGCATGAGAGGGAGGGACAGGCATGKCCAGGGCTCTGTCCAGGGTTTGTCCTGTGTCCGAGGAATATTTGCTCTGCTGAACCTCTACTGTCCAATTCTAGATGTCTGAACAGGGAAAGAGTGGCAATGTCCCTCCTACCTCTATACATCTCCCTGTACTTCCCATCCTACAACACTTGTAAGACTTTATAATAATCTGATTTGGGCTTGAAATTTGTCTATTGTTTTGGTTTTAAAATTAATTACAGAGGGCGGGTTTGAAAAGCCCTTTCCTGGCTCCACAAGCTGCTGGATCCAATGCAGGAGTTCTGCCCTGRCCATGCTGGACACCAAAGGTTCCTCATTTTCTCCTGGCAGGTAAATTCTAACCACACCACCATGTGGGTCTTTTYAAGAACTATTTGTTGCACAAACATAGCAGTGCCATAAACGGATTTCTGCAAGTGTTGTCACCTTTCTGCCTTGGAGACCCTTGAATCTGGAAATTTTTCCCAGTACAAAATCTTCCATGCTATTATTTTTGGATAAATGGTGAAACACTAGCAGTTTAATACTTAAAAGATATTCAGATCTGTCTCCTTCCCAGACAYTACTTGGGAAAATAGTGATGGTCTGTACAAGTCATCTGGTATTTTGTGTATCTCCTACCAAAGAAAACATGTTTGTGACTCTGTGTCCATTTGCTTGCTTTCTCTYCAAGGTTGGACTTGATGATCTGAGGGTTGGAACTGATGATCTTGGAGGTATTTTCCAACCTTAATCATTCTCTGGTTCCCTCAGTGCCTGTTTAATCTGGTGTTTAGTTTCCACCAAACTGTACTCAGAGTTGAAGGGGCTGAGGATAAACCAGGTTGGGAGAATTCTGGGTGGARCAGGTCCTATCATGCTTGGCCAGCAGTTGAGGGGGTGTGAAGAGAAACCTTGAGAGAGAGGGAATATGGCTGAGGGAAYGGATAGCAGGGAATGGCAGACAGTGAGGGAGGTGAAAGGCCAGAGAGACTTGAGGAGCTTTTGGGCTCCAGGAGAAATAGGGCTGTTGCAGTGAGGAATGTTTAGAGGAACTGGGACACAAATCTCTGGGAAACCCTGTCCAGTTTGTTCCTCTGCTGACACCAAGCCTTGCCTTGCCTTTCCTTTCAGAAGTGCAGCTGAAGGAGGTGGAGGAGATGCTGGAACAGGAAGGTTTATCCCAGATCTCACGCAGTGCTGTCAGYGAACAGGTCGCGTATTTCCTGGTGGAGCGGGCAACGCTCCTGGCAAAGCTGGAAGTGGCAGCCCAGCAGCTGGAATCCCACAGCACCATGGATCAGCTCCAGGTACCTTCTGCTSAGTGGCTCTGGCTGCCTAAGAGCTGCTGGGAAAGGATTATCTTCAAGATATTTCTGTAATGAAAGCTGATTGTCCTGTCTCTGAGGCCACTGTGGAGTCTCGGGGCTGGAAGTACCTGAAGGAGCTACAAGAAYGATGGAGAATGTGTATTTACAAGAGCCTGGAATGCCAGGACAAGGGGCAATGACTTGGAACTGACAGAACAGGTTTAGATTGGAGATTGGGAAGGAATGGTTCCCTATGAGGGTGGTGAGGCCCTGGCACATGTTGTCCAGAGAAGCTGGGACTGCCCCATCACTGGAAGTGTCCAAGGCCAGGTTGGAYGGGGCTTAGAGCAGCCTGGGGATAGTGGAAGGTGTTCCTGCCCATGGCAGTGGGTGGAATGGGATGAGTTTTAAGGTCTCTCCCTACACAAACCAGGCTGGGATTCCAGGATTCTAAGTCAGTTTATTTCTTAGTTCTCACACCTCGCACTTGATTTGCTCCCACATCTGCACAGGAACAGTGAAATGGATTAATTATAATACKGTGTTGAGGAGTTTGTGATGTGGTTGGTGTGAGGATTTTCACTGGGTAAGAATGACTTTCTCTGTGTTCAGTTGGAGCAGAAGAGSCTGAGGGGACTCATTGAGGACTGCARCTCCTCTCGAGGGGCRGCTTCAATCTTTGCTCTCTGTGACCAGGGGCAGGACTGAGGGAATGGCTGGAACTGTGCCAAGGAGGGTTTGGTTGGCTATCAGGAAAAGGTTCTTYCCCYAGAGGGTGGTGAGGCACTGMMCAGGCTCCCCARRGAATGTTCACAGCCCCARGGCTGCCAGAGCTGCAGGAGCRTTTGGACAATGCTCTGAGGCAYAWGGTGGGATTGTTGGGATGTCCTGTGCAGGGCCAGGAGCTGGACTGGATGATCCTTGTGGGTCCCTTCCAGYTCAGGATATTTTGATTCTATGGTTCCAGTTATCACCTGCTGCTGGCTATGGCCAAGTCTCCATGGAAGTTGAGTCCAGGAGTGCTCTAGAATTCTGGGAGCTGCTGTTAGTGCCTGAGCTCCCAAGCAGTAAGGAGGGARCAAGACCTCAAATAGCGGTTAGTGCTCCTGTTCTTGTTCCTTTCTGTTTCTTCCCACTAACAGGAGTGGAATCACACAACRCTTTGGATTGGAAGGRWCCAGGGACACCTTCCACTAGACCAGATTTTTCCAATTTGGCCTTGAACACTTCCAGGGAATTGTTACCAACTTAATGCTTTTTGTTTCCAATCAAACACAGCTTCTTTGCACTTCATACACTGGGCACTCTTTCTGTCGTTTTAACCAGGTGAAGGACACATTGGATATGTTTTTTCCTGGAAAACAGTCTCCCTGACGGGACTAATTACTCTCTGCAGTGATGTCATTGCTGATTGTGCCTGTGGAACAGAAACTGTTGATAAAACACTCGATTGTTCCAGGGAGCACCCCACTTGCTTTACAGAACCATTAGAGTTGCAACAGTGTTACAGGTTAATGTGTTAATTGCTCCTCTTACTCTGTTTACGGGAATGTGTGGCCTTGCTTGTTCCCAGCTGACCTGTTCCATTCCTGGAATTAAGGGCTGGACACGATCCTGTCTGGTACAGGGATGAATTCATCTTTTAGCCAGACTGCTCAAGCAGAATTGATTGTTTTATTGTGTTCCCAGGAAAGCAGAAAGACAGGATACAAACCTGCCTCTCTGTGTGGTCAGCTCTGAGAAATCCATGGGGAAATGACTTCTGGATTCATGGCATGTGCCAGCTCACTCACCCACTGAAGTGCCAAATATCAATGGCAACCAATGTGCTGAGTCTTAGAACCCCTCAGTGCAGGTGTAGTGGAGCAGGAGTAAAAAAGAGGGGCATGGGGACAGGCCTGAGCGGTGGCCCAGGGAACCTCATGGAGTTCAAGTCCCAGKGCCTGAGTCAGGGCAATCCCAGAATTAGCACAGGCTGGGGAAAGAATTCATGGAGAGCAGCCCTGYGGGATGGATTTAGGAGTTCTTGTGGATCAAAAGCTGGACACGAACCAGGAGTGTGGGTTTGCACCCCAAAGGCCAAAGAGCATCATGACTCTGCCCCTTCTGGACAGACACCCCTGTAGTGCTGCTTCAGCTCTGGTATCCCCAGTGCAGTAAGGACATGGATCTGTTGGAGTTAGGCCATCTCTGCTGCTGGGAGCCACAGAATGCCTCACACTTTGGGGCAAGGCTGCCTTGTGGCATCACCTGCCTTTGCTCTGTCCCAGAACTGGTTCTGCAGAGGCAGAAATGCACATTTTTCCAATGGGACCAATGTGGAGGGGTGGCAAACAGCTCTGACTTGGTCACATCACCACAGGGTTCCTCATTTCCATTGCAATATTAACCCTTGTGCTTCAGTGCTGCAGGGAGGAGCTGGAGGGGGAGCCAGCATCACCTGCAGGAGTTGTGGAACATCTGGTGGTGGCTCAGGAAGAGATCCAGAGGGTGACAGAGTGGCTGGATGCACCAAGCAAGGAGCAGAGTGGAGCAGGTAAGAGCTGCTCTGGTGGCCACTCCTGGTCTGCTCTTGGCCCTGGGGAGCAGCCTGTCCTCTATCCTCTCTGCTTGGAATGGGGGAAAATCAGTGCCAGGAGTCAGCCTGCTCCATAGGAGGTGTGGAATTCAGTCTTCAGCAGTCACAAATCCATTAATTCTGAGATTGGGCTTCTCTGATCTATGATCCAGCTGTACAGTCTGGATTAATTTCCTATCCCTGGCTCCTCCCCAGGGAGAAATTCCTGCCCTAGGATGGGATGGGGAGGGAATGATGACTTGGTCTGGAAGCAGAGTAGCTGAATTAAAAGTGCACAGGGTTAGCAGAGCTGGACCCCTCATCCCACAGTTCTCCAGSTGCAGTTTGGGATGTTGCCTCTACAGGAGCCTTAGTAAGTGCAGCAGTGGGGAAGTGATTTGGTACATTGTCCTTGCTGAGAATATTCCCTTCACCTCCTTGAAATAACTGTTGTTGMCCAGTCCTGAAGTGTTGTTCATTAGTAAGATTTTTTATAAGTTCTGACTGTAGAATGTCAAAATCCTGGTTTGAAACAGAAATTTGTTGCTTTTTCCAAATTGGAACCAGCAGTTTTCTGGAGGAAGATGTGGTTAAGCTGCTCTTGGAGTGAAATGTCGGTGGAAAATGTCCTGAGTGATACAGAGATGTCTGTATGTGCCTTTGGGGGGTTCCTTACRTTGTCCCCAAATGTGTGATGAGAGTTTCAGTGGGGAACAGCAGCTGGGATGAGGTGACATCCCAGCCTCATGTGCCTTTACAGACACTAACTCCCTTCAGGAGACTGGCACTATCTGGGSCAGGTTTAGGGCAGAATTGCCTGTCCTGGGGGTCCCCTTGGAACTCACACACACAGCACCAGGACTGACAGTTCCTTTCCAACCCCAATAGCTCGTCTCCAGCCCCAGCAGCCCCTTTCCAGCCCCATCAGCTCCTCTCCAGCCCCATCAGCTCCTTTCCAGCCCCATCAGCTCCTCTCCAGCCCCATCAGCTCCTTTCCAGCCCCATCAGCTCCTCTCCAGCCCCATCAGCTCCTTTCCAGCCCTGTCAGCTCCTTTCCAGTCCCAGCAGCTCCTCACCAGTCCCAGCAGCTCCTCACCAGTCCCAGCAGCTCCTCTCCAGCCTCCAGTCCCATCATTCCCAGCCTTTCCATCCCTGTATTGGGTGGGGATTGATCCAGAGTCCCCAGGGATGGGGTGAGTGTTGTGGCAGCTCCAGCACTGCCTCTCCGGAGCGCAGGCAGGTTCCAGCCTGGGACTCTCATGGAATGTAGCCTGCACAGGGAAATCTGTGCTTTCTGAGGTTGTCAGATGAATACAAAGCTTTGCAAACTGTGAGTAAGAGTTTAATGCTTGTTTTGTCTGTGGGGTTTTGTTGTGCTGTGTATGCAAAATGAGGATGACAATGTCCCAGTGGCTTTCCTGGTTCTGTATCTCCCCATGGCTTCTCCTCCTGGCAAGCTCTGAGCTAGCTGTTCTGGGAATCAATTGATTTGTTTCTAAAAACCTAAACTGGGSTCACTGATCTTTAGTAAAACCCCCTTAAACAGCATAATTTGGTTCAGTGATAACTCGTGTACATTGGAGACGTGGTTTTTCCTGACRGGTTTGAGCCAGTAAGATGGAATTTGGTGAGGAAAGGCTTTAAATGGTATTTAACAAAGTGCATAAGGAATGTTGCAGGGTTTTTCCAAAGCCTAGCAGGGCTGCTGAATTCAAATACTGTTGTCCTTGAGGATTCACCCCTGTGGTCAGCCCTGAAGGCAGCTGAGGGGGAAAAACAAGGGAAGGAATGGGAAAATAGGGGGTGGTCAGGATGTTTGCAAGAGGAAAAGAGCTGGAATTTTTTAATCCTTTTATCATTTATTTTTTCATCAYTATCATTTTATTGTCAATTTGTGTAGTAGTGAAGAGGCTGTTGAGTAAAATTTCCATTCTTATGGAAGGTGTGGGTTGGATCTTCAAGGTCCTCTTCTGATCCATTCTGTGATTCTGTGAAGATGTTCTTTGTTTTTTATTTTAAATAACTCAACTGAAAATACAATGTCAAAATCCTGGTTTGAAACAGAAATTWGTTGCTTTTTCCAAATTGGAACCAACGAAGGAGATTTGTTTATTCTTTTTGCCTGAATAGAAGTAAAATTTAAACTAAACTTTCCTGTACCCAGTGTTAAGCTGAAAAGGAAAAAATATTTCTTCTCTTTTCTCTAAGGAAAGCTGTCTCCCTGTTTTTTTGGAAGGATGCAAGTGTGTCCTCAAYATGTGCTCCTAATACAAGCACCTTTTCCTATTTCTGCCCTGGAAATATTGGTAATCTACATTAATTGATGTTGGGATTAATTTATTCATTGATCCAGGCTTGAAGACTTGGTGTGCAATTTTTCCAGCTGTGGTAATTCCATTAAATTTTAATGCCTGGACATCATGGATACATTAGCTGGGATTGTGTTCCTTCTTGTAGCAATGATGGATTTTATGATGAAAATACAAAATGTGTCTGTTTGGGTTTTGCAAAATTTGTGAAACTCATATTAAATGAGGTAAAGGATTGAAATGAGGTTTACCTCCATGATSCAGAGGTAAACTGAATCCCTGGCATAATGATAGAGGGAATACTGTTGAACTTGGATTTCCAGGGACATCAACCTTTGCTGTGGGAAGGAAAGGGTGTGGATGTGGGATGTGTTCCCAYATGGATGTGAAATGTGTTCCCATGAGGATGTGGGGTGTGCTCCCAGTGGACATAGGAGATATTCCCAGTGGATGTAGGAAGTATTCCCATGTGGATGTGGGATGTGTTTCCATGAGGGCATGTCCATGCTGCCTCCCCCCTTTACCATGTGTGGGATCAGCCCAGGATCTGTGCTTGGAGTGTGGGCAGGGCCAGATTAGTGACCACTTTCCCTGTGCTGCTGTCTCCAGGCAGGACTGATCTCCAGAGGGCCATGGAGCACAACAGCCGGCTGGACAAGGAGATCCTGGCACTGCGGGCACGGGTCCAGACACTTGACCTGGAGAGAAAAGCCTTCCTGGAGCTGGTAAGGATCCATAAGCCAAGCCAACAATCCTGGSCTGGCTCCTGGAAGTGTTCCCTGCTCCCAAACGTGCTCCACTTTCCCCTTTCCCCTCCCTGTTCTATGCTGTYTTTCCAGAACTGTAGCTCAGTTGTGCTGTAGTTCATGGAGCAGTAAAATCTGGGAAATGAGCAGAATGCAGCTCTTCCATGCAGGAAGGGTTTGAGGGACACCAGCTGAGTGGGGGCTTGAGGACTTGGGGACACATTTTCCTGTGCCYGTGGAGAAGGATCAGCTCCCTTGCTTCTGGTCTGTGTTTGCCCCAATGAGGTGTGTAAACAGAGTAATGAATCCGTGTGCCTTTCCCTAGATTGGATTAAAGAGTTCAGTTTGCCTAATTTTAGCCTAAGCCCCCCCCATCCGCTGGTGTGAAATCCATTTGGAATTTATGCTCATTTTTGATCCCTCTTGGCCCCTTTGGTTTTTCACTCAGCCACATTCATTGATCTGCTCATTTTCTGTGGGCTCCCTTACAACTACATTACTATTAGTTAAATGCTTGTTGTCATACAGCCAGGATTCTCTAAATGCCACCTAGAATTAAGGAACAATTAAGGAACTRTCAACCAGGTAATTCCTTACTGAGGTTGCCAGCAAGGAAGGGATAGAAGCATCTGCTTCCTGTTAAAATGTGCCATTGGGCACAATATTTGCTGCTGTTCTTATTTCCTGATTTTCTTAGTTCAGCCCTTGAGTGCCTGGAATTCCCTCTGCCATCCCAGCACTGAGAGCTATTGGCTGTCTWGCAGTTCTCTCACATCAAATGAGTATTGTTAAATTTATACCATTATCTCTGAGAAGATACTTTTTAAACAGTATTTATCAGATAAAATCTTGAATGGGAATTATTCCCATTTGAGGGGTTTAGAATTTTATAATATGATTTTGTTCCTTGCTTTAAAAAAGTTTTTGGTTCTTCCAGAACCAGAAGAAATAGGAGAACCAGTTTCTGGTTCTTTCATGTCTGTCTTCTCAAACCTTGTATTTAAAGCATGGTCTCTTTATGGAGCTGCAAAACCCCATAATTTAGTTCAAATTTCTCTGTTTACTTTTTTAAAATTCCAAATAATGTTTTCCATGCTGAGGAACATTACTCCTTTCAGTCATTATAGATATAGGTGTATGTATAGATTATAAAAAATAGAAATRTAATATAAAAGTTCRTTTATATATATAGATATATATAGATGAAGAAATCTATATAGACAAAAACCATACAGATGTATGTAACATATTGTGTTCACTGTACAGAAACWGTAGCTAGACTGAGATCAGTTTCGGACACACATTAAACTAAAAGCAAATTCCCTTTGTTCCTTAGGAATGAGGTTTAACTGTTAGCACAGAAGCTGAGAAACTCCCAAATTTTAGTTTATAGAAGTAGAAAATGTACTTTATTACCAACTACAGCAGCTCTGTGTCCTGAAATGTCTTTTCTTGTTTGTGGGTCAAGGAAAACCAGGGACGAACAGGGTGGGCAGTTGGACTTGAATGAGCTGTGACTGGGGTGAAGAGCTGCTGGTGGTAGTGGAATTCTGTTGATCCAATGGCTGAAGATGCTGAAAGGTGTCCTCAGAAACAGCAGTTGGAATCTGTGGGTGTGGGTGTGATAAGGTAGTGAAATAAATTCGGGGAAATCACCCTTTAATGGATTGTGGCATTCCCACTTTTGCTGATCCTTGTGTGAGGCCTCTCAGCTGTAGCAGCCGCAGGATCTCAACCAAACCCTCAGGATAAGGAACAGTAACAAATGAATAATAAATATGAAAATTGAATGTTGAGCAAAACTCAAGGCAGATGTTYTATGTTGCAGGTGGAGCAGCTCAAGGAGGAGATCTGTGAGTACCAGCGGAGCGAGAGGCTGGAGCCTCCCCTGSCCGAGGGAGTCGGAGTGGCCTCACYGCAGGTGTTTCCAGGGGCTCTTTCTCTGCCATTCCAGGAAAACAGGGTCCCCTCTGTGTCCCAGCCCCTAGCTGTCTGTGAGAACCTGTATATTCTGGGGTGGGAAGGTTTTGCTCCCAGGGCCAAGAGATGGAGCTGACCTGGCTTGTGTTTTATTTCTGAGAGACTCAGGTGGCCTTGGAAGCACTCTGTGCTCACATGGGAAAGATGTAGAGCTGTTGGAGCTGGGTGAGGAGCCACRGAGATGATCCTAGAGCTGGAGCCCCTCTGCTCTGGAGCCAGGCTGGGAGAGCTGGGGGTGTTCATCTGGAGAAGAGAAGGTTCCAGGAAGACCTTAGAGCCCCTTCCAGAGCCTAAAGGGGCTCCAGGAGAGCTGGAGAGGGACTTTGGGTGAGGGACCGAGTGCCAGGATAAGGGGGAATGGCAGGGTTAGGGTTATGGGRTATTGGGAAGGAATTCTTGGCTGTGAAGGAGGTGAGACCCTGGCACAGGTTTCCCAGAGAATCTGTGGCTGCCCCATYCCTAGAARTRTCCAAGACCAGGTTGGATGGGGTTTGGAGCAGCYSGGGATAGTGGAAGGTCTCCCTGTGCATGAAACAGGATAATCTTTAAGGTCCCTTCCAACCCAATCCATTCTGGGATCTCAGTCCTAGCTCTGTGCTGATGTTGATTTACTCTCAGGCACAGGGCACACGGGAAGAAGCAGGAGCTGATGGAGGCACTGGTGCTGGCAGAGCTCCCCTGGATCAGGAACACGGAGATCAGAGTGGTGAAATTCTCCACAAAAGGTAAGAGGAATAGAACTCTCACTCCTTTACTTCCACTGGTTCCTGGTGCTGTGCTGCTGGTGTGCTGTCTTGCAGGATGATTTGATTATTGGATTGTTTTAAATACTCTTTGGGACCTCATTCTGCTCCCAAATGGGAAAATTTGGAGGTTATGTAGTCCTGAGGAATCTAGAAGATTATGCAGTCCTGAGGAATCTTGAAGGTTCTGGAATCAGGAAGGTTCTGGAATGCTCTTCCTTCAGTTAAATGCTGACACTTCCTCCAGTTTGTTGCTTTCCTAAAAGAAGAGAGTTGGACTTTTGGGGCTCTCTGCAGACAAAAATGTTGATTTTAAACCTGTTTTGGTGCTGGGAAGTTTTCTCTGGATTTYGTTGCTCTCCAGGAGTGCATTGGAATATCTGGCTTTCAACCTTAAATATGTAAACAGGGATTTCTAAGGGAATTCAAAGCTTTSTTCTCCCAATACCTGCTCAGGAGTGCTGCACCTCTTCTGGCAGGTTCAGGAGGAAAGGGGGGCTCATCCCATCCCTCTGGCTCTTTTTCCTTCAGATTTCCAAGCCTGTTCTCCACCTCAAGCAGCTGAATTTGCTGTTGCCTCTCTCCTGCTGGCAGCCTTGTGCCTGACCTGTTTCCTGCCCAAGCCTTCATCATTCCTTGTGTAGATCCCATCACCCCTAGGGCCCATCTAAATAAAGACAGGCACAGGCCATGCTGGTTGTGAGACTGGAAATCAGCAGGAGAGTGTGAGGAAAACCTCGGCTTYTCTCTGCTGGTGGGATGCAGTTCCAGCCTTAGTGATGCTGGTTTTTGTGCAGGTGCCTGGAAGCCATGGAAAACATTGAGGGCAGGAATTCCCAGCTTCTCCACAAGCTGCAAAAACTGGAGCAGGAACACGAGGGTTTGGTTGAGCGCAATGAGGAGCTGGAATCAATTCTGGGAGAGACCCAGATCCAAATCAAGCAAGAAAAGGAACAGCTGCAGAGCGAGGTGGAGGGACTGCACCASAAAGTGAGTAAGGAATGGGAGAGACAAGGTTTGGGTTTCTTTTATCATGGCTGCTTTTCTCTTTGATTGGAAAAAAAAAATTACTTTTTACCTGGCCCTGCACCCTGCTGTGTTTAGTTTGGAAAGAAATACAGCCAGAAAAACTTGCCAGTTCAGGAGAGAGGGGAAGGAAAAAATCCCAGCAGGGAGTAAATGACACTTGGTTGGAAGTGCAGATTCCCAGCATTATGGCAGCATTGCCTTTTCCAGCTCCTGTTCTCCCTCACAGAATCCCAGCCTGGTTTGACTGGGGAGGGACCTTGAAGCCCATCCAGTTCCACCCCCTGCCATGGGCCGGGGCCCTTCTGCTATCTCATGTTGTTCCAAGACCCATCCAACCTGGCCTTGGACATTTCCAGGAATGGGGCAGCCWCAGCTTCTCTGGGAAACTTGTGCCAGGGCCTCAGCATCCTCACAGGGAACAATTCCTATGTTAATAGGATGAGTCCCCTCAAATCATGCTTTGACTTCAGAAGGTGGAAAAAAAGTCTTTGCTATCTGCATGTGACAAAATTGTATGACAAATTGTAACCTTGGGGAAATCACAGATGTGAAGCACCTCATTGGATGTCTGATTTTCCAGAGCCATGGCAATGGTAAGGGCCTCCTTGAGCACCTTCAGGGCCACCTTCATTTTCTAAGCAAGGATTAAGTTGTGGGTGAAGCCTCTCAGGCTGATGCTGCCTTTGCCAGGTGGTTTTCAGCCTCAGTTTTCAGAAGGGACTCTCCATCCCTCTGGAGTAGCTCTGTGAGGAGCACTGGCAGTATAGACTGGGTTGGCACTACTTCCCAAAGAAACATTCTGTGTCTGCCAGGGTACCTGATCCCTTACAGAGAGAGCAGCGGGGGAATTTACAGCCAGAGAGWACAGAGGAAAACAGACTTTGGTCTGGACAGGGGGGTAGGTGGGATTGTCCCCACAAAGGCTGGCTGAGGAGGTCCTTCCCATGGGCTGAAATTCTGCTGCCTGGCCAGGAGCTCTTCCTTGCTGGGACCCTCTGCCCTCTGTCTGTGCTGGACATGCTCTTTGCAGTGGGACTGATTGATCCATCCTCCCTGAACTGGCAGCTGCATCAGTCCAGATGTCTCTATGGGATTTCTGAGGTGAGGTTTTAGGCCCCCCCAGGTTTTCAGTCAGGAATGATGTGTCCTAACACCTGATGTTGGGTTAGAACATGGTGTAGGAGATGGTGCCAGCGTATCTCATGTGGATACACATCTCCAGGCTGGATTGTTCAAAGGCAGAGATGAGGAATTCCTTATTAATAGCCTCTGGAAAAACATCTAAACACAGGCTGAAGGCAGGTTCAAATACCTTAATGATGGTGTCAGTGGCACTGTGTCTGTCTCCTGTCTTGGAGGTGCCACGGGCTGGCTCTGGGATGGGATGGAAAAGGGTCTGTCCACCATGGCAGTATTTTGGTTTAACCTTGGGCTTGTTCAGCTCATACCAAACTATTCCCCCTTGGAGCAGAGCAAACACAGCCCTCCACAAATCAAACACAATGCATTTTCAGTTTGCACAAATCCCTGCTTTGCTCCATGGATTGTCACACAGACCCCTGGGAACACTGCACTCGGGAGCCAAAGAGATGTGAGGCATTTTGGCTGCAGAAGCTTGGCAGCTACTGCAGCTGAAAAAGAGSCATTTTGAGGGATGCAGGAGGAGTCATGGAGGTCACGGAGGAGAGATGGCATGGATGAGGAGGTGGGTTAACCCTTGGAYAGGTCCACTCAGCTGGAGGTTGCTGAGCTATCTCCTGCATTCCCAAGGGGCTTTGAGAACCCTGGAGATGAGGAGGAAAGGGGCTGAAGTCTGGGGAGGGCAGTGCTGCTGGGTGTTTGCCAGCCTTGCCCCGGCTGGAAAGGATTTGGGAGGGYTCTCTGTCGTGGCACAGCTGCAGAAGCCTTGACTGGTCAGGCTGTGACTCAGAACCAGGAGAACAGGATACAGAGTGAGGATTGTTCTACTGCTGGCACAGGATTGGGAGCACAAATTAAGTGCTTAAAAGTTAATAGCTTGGAGGGAGAATAAAGAAATGCATTGCTGGGTATCAACCTCGGACCAAAGGCTGGCTGGGGATGAGGAGGGGAGGTGTGTTTTGCATTTGAGATCCCTTTTGGGGCTCCAAAGTGTTGCTGAACCCCAAATTATCATCCAGTCATGTGAGAGGGGTTGTCCTTTAGCTCTCCTGTGAGAGGCCTGGGTGTTTCACCCCACTTTTAATACCTGCTAACAGGTTGGCTAGATCATGTCTTTGTTTTAAAAAGCAGTGTTGCAGCAGGTTTCCTGTGTTCTGGAGACCATTCCCTGCTGGGAACTCCAGCAAACCTAGCTGGTGCCTGGAACTCATCAGGGAGAGCAAAGCTCAAGGGCTTTGAAGTTCTGCTTTGGAAATGGGCTGGGATTGGCAGGGACTTGGTACTTCTTTGGCTTTGGGATTACATATGMGGAAGAAATTGTTCCCTCTGAGGGTGGTGAGGCCCTGGCACAGGTTGCCCAGWGACACTGTGGCTGCTTCACCCTTGGAAGTGTCCAAGGCCAGGTTGGATGGGTCTTGGAACAACCTGGGATAGCAGGTGTCCCTGCCCATGGCAGGGGGTGGAAMWGGRTGGGCTTTGAGGTCTCTTCTAACTCAAACCAGTCTGGGATTCTGTGGAGCTGGATTTCATCTCCCTCTAGTGTCCCAGCTCATTCTGGGAGAGCTAAGATTGGACAGCTGGACAGACCAGCCTGGGGTTTAGAAATAAGCCCAAACTGGATTTCAAGCCCAAGGTGTGAAAGGAAAGCCACCCAGGCTCCTGCTGGCAAGACTCAGATTTTGGAAAAGGGTCTGTGGGATCCCTAAAGGGAACGAGAAGCTGAGCTGCTCCTTTGGGATGAATCCTTAGCTGGGCTGCTCTGAGCTCCTTTGAGCCCTTTGGAACTTCAGGACCAATAATCTTTCCCCCAGGGCAGATACCCTTGGGGTGGTGATCCAAATGCAGAGTGAGACTTTGTCCAGACAAACTCCCACCTGCCAGGAGGTGCCAGGAGGAGCAGAGGTCAGTGGTCACATAGCTCAGAGCTTTGCTGTCCCAAATCCCAAGTCCTTGGAGTCTTTCTGGAGGGACTGATGACTCCTGATGGGCAGTGAAGGGGTCAGGATGAGTTCTGATGGACTAGATTGAATATCTGTGTGGATGAGATCAACACTCCAAGCATAGGGAACAGYGATGATCCAAGTATCTAAAATGAGATGTCTCAGGATCCTCTCTGTCAGAGGAACCATCACAATGTGTGGAAGCTTTGAGTTTTCACCATGTGCYTGGGTTATTTCACTCTTTTTGTGGAGCAGAATTCCACCTTTTTCTGGCTTGACTCCTGATGGCTCCTTCCTCCTCGGAAGCAGCAGGATTAGGGATGAGCTGGAGCTGGCTGTGCATGTCTCCTCCTCTTCCTTGCTCCCAACGTGGGGCATACCCTGTAACAGCAGCACAAGGAGCACTCTAGGAGCACTTGTACATTTAGTTGTGAGTCCTGGTTTGGTTTTAACTCAGGGTTTGCTCATGTTCAGATCACCAGTTTGGAAACAGAGTTGCTTGGGCAGAAGAACAGAAGTGAGAATGGGAATGAGCAGGTGGCATCTGGAGCTCAGGAGATGCAGGAGGTGAGAGCTTCTYCTTGGGAAATGAACTATTCTGTTTAGAAATGTTTTAAATGAGCATCTTAAATGAGCATCTGAAGTGACCCTGTCCTGGGGATTCTCTTTGTCACCATCTCCTGAGSATTTGTAGCCCCTCGGCTCATGCAGATGGATGGATTTTTGGAGGAAAGCAGCCAATGTGATCTCCATGARAGCTCCTCTCCCCTTAGGAAGTTGTGTTGCCTTCAGCTCTGCCAGTGGAGGAGTTGGTTGTCTCCCCATGAGGGAGAAGTTTTAACCTGTGTGAAGGTGCTCCATTCTTGTTAGGGGTTTAGTGAAACTAAGGGGTGTGTAAGTACAATTAAAACTGATTTGCATTAGGTTCTGGATTAGTTTTCCTGTCCATTTGTTCCTTGCCAGCCCAACAATTGGATCTSCCTGGTGTCTGTCAGACAAAGGTGGGAGAGGAGCTTCCCAAAGTATTTTGGGTCAGTGGAGGTTCTGTCAGCCCTGGATAAGAGGTGTAGGAATTCCACTGGAAACATTTGAGTACCTTCTTTCTCCTCTCCTTGTTTCCTAGAAGACACATTTCCAACAATCTGCTTCTGTTTGTGTGGAGTCAACATTTTGGAAATGACTCTTAACATTTCTTATTGCAGATGTTGGAAAGCTGTCAGGAAACAATAGACAAGTTGGGAAGTCAGCTGGGAGAGAGAAGAGAACGGAGGAAACAGCTGGCATCTGARCTTGAGCTGCTGCGGGAAGATCTGAAGCCTGAGAAGGTGGTTCTGGGTGATCAGGTATGTCCAGCCCTTGTGGTGGGACTCCCTGCAGGATCCAGCTGCCTTTGGATGCTCCAGGAGACATCCCCAGGTGCCTTCCAAGCTCTTTGCTTGGCATCTCTTGGTGCCTTTCTCCGGCCCAGCCACTTTCAAACATTTGGCAGAGGATTTTCAATCCAGCTGTTCTCATGTCACMGTCTCAAACTCCAGAATTTACTTTTTCTTTCAGTGAATCTAACCCAAATCAGTAAGTCCAACCCTGATTCTCCAGAGGGCAGAGTGGGAGTTTTCAGAATTAGGTATTAATTACAAGTATCAGGACACCCCAGAAGAACATGAACCTCCTGCTGGGRTTCCAGCAGTGGTGGGATTCCCCAAGAACTTCAGCACACTTGGCTTGAACCAATTTAGGTGCTAAACTCCTGGGGGTTTCTCTGCTGGGTGTGTTGCTGGAGCTTTTGCATTCCAACTGGGCCATAGAGGAGGGAGGGAGTGGTGCCAGCAAAATTTTCCAAGGGCTGCTCGGGCAATTGCTGAAAATAAGAGTAAAAATTTAGATTAGCACGTCTGGGCAAAGGGACCTGAGGGAGACGGCAGTGGGGGTCACAGCCATGACAAATCCCCTTCTTTTAGCACTCTGAGAGGMCTTAGATCAGTTTGTGAGTCGTGTCACTCCCTTGAATCCAAGTGAAAATCCATGAAAGTCCTAGATTTGGGCTCTTCTGGAGTAACAGTGGCATCTAGAGGCCAGGGGTCGTGCTGCAACAAATCCACATTGAAACTCGGGATCAAAGCTCGGGATGAAAACTGAGCCTGGCTGGGAGGAAGAGGCTAGATCAGACTATCAATATATACGTGGAAAGGAATTGTCTGATATGGGAGATGGTGGGAAAAATGGGAGGTGTCTGTTTTTAACCCTTGCCTCCCAACTGTTCAGCTTACTCATGATCCAAAGACCTTTGAATCCAAATCATCCATCCCTGAAGTCTGGTTGGAATTCAGCCACCCACTGGCTAGTGTTCTCCTTGAAGGAGGGACTGTTTTCCCATCAAAGATATCAAGAAGAGATGGAATACAGAGCCTTGTGTTAGACTGGAACCACTTTTAGCATAGAGACCTTTGAATGTGTTTGGTGGGATTCCTGGTCTCCTACGTGGGCTCATTCCCTCTGGATGGAGCAGCTGTATTGCAATGAATCATTTCCCARCAGTACTGGAAACAAGATTGGCACGAAATCATTGGGTTCTGTCATCTGGAAATCTCTTTTTGTTTTTAAGAGGTTTTTGGACATCTGAGGGGAGAAATATTTTTCTGAGCTTGTCCTTGGGGTGTGTTTCATCCACTGACTCTGTTATTTCCTCTCCAGGGGTTGCCTGACACTCACTTGGAGCTCACAAGCCATAAAAACACCTTCCCAAGTCTCCAAAGAACATCAGCTAGCAGGGATCTTGTGGATGTATCCCATGAGAAGCTATACAAAGATGGTGCTTTTTTAGATCCAAAGGTGAGACATGGAGAGAATTCCCAGTTGTTGTGGCACCTGATGCAGACAGGAGTGGCTGGGGTGTGTTGCTCAAATCTGATCAAATTTGTCCTGGTGTAGATAAGATGACCTGGAATTGTAAAACCAGGAAATACCTGGAACTGAAAGCTCAAGAATGGCTGTTGATTAAAAAGCTTTAGGAATCAAAGTTGCTGTTGGTGTTTAGTGAGGATAATGGTGTTTGTGCCTGAAGGATTTGGGTCCTTCACTGCTGAGCAGCAGATCTGACACTGGGCATACTCCAGTTGTGATCCAGCCTGGGAGTTCCTCTATCGTGATGCATTCCTGCTTTCCTGCCCCTTTTATTGTCTTGCCATCTTTTYCTCAAGTCTCAGGTTCAGGCTGTGCTGTTAGCTGGTGTTACAGGGTTAGGTGCCATTGGGAGTGGAGAAKCAAGCCATCCCTAGAGAGGTGTTTGGGGTGGAGTTGGAGCACCTCTGTGAGAGCCACCTGAATCCAAACCTTGTGCTCCTCCTGGTTTGCCAAGAGTTGCTGCATTTGTAAAGAGCTTTGGCACATGCTGTAAACCCTGAGAGCTGCAGMTAGGCCACAGTAGGATGAAATCAAATAAAGAACTGTGGCTTGTTAGTAGTTTACACACAGCTACTTCCCRTGCAGGAAAAAGGACTTGCACATGTCTTTGAGGGGGAAGAACTGCAATAATTTAGSCACAGAATCACAAGCCATGTCTTGCTGGAGTCCCTAGATTGCCCTGTACTTCTCAAAAGATTTCCATCAGATCAAAGGAAATCAAATTTGTGGTGTTTTCTGATCTTACAGGCCTCTGAAATCCTGCAAGACAGAGAACAGAGTCCCAAAGTGGAGCAGAAACAGGAAGATCCCTGTGCAGATGGAAAGACCTATGAGGAACAGATGACTAAAGTAGTGTTTTTGGAAGAACAGATCAAAAACCTGAAGGAAGAACAAAAACTRCTCTGGTAAATCTTAACAAAGCCTGTGGTATTTTCTGCTCCTTGTCTTTGCTGACTTAATTTTTGAGTCTTTTCCAGCTCCCCGTGGGGCATACTCCTTGCAGAAATGGGCAGMTTCCCACTGTCCTTGGGTCAGTGTCTCTGATTTTGGTGAATTCCCTCAGTGCCATCAGGATCAGCCAGGATTAAAACCTTTTTATCTGCAGCTCTTCCAGATTCTGAGCAGCCTAAATGGGTGCTGTCACTAGGGAGGAGGATTCTTCCCTTGGAGTTGGACTAAGAGGGTCCCAAAAAGCTCATGTTGTGGGTTTGGGCTCCTCARAGCTCACTGCTGCAGCACCTGGTGGTCCTGGTCCCACTGGAGGTTTGGAATTTGGGCATCCTTGGAKGGGAGGTGTCAGCAGGTGTTGGTCYSACTCCCYTTTTTGAGTAGATCAGGACAAATTTGGAGCTGAAGCATATGGTCTCAGGCTCTCCTTAGTAMAKAAAAGCTTGGATTAAATCCAWTATGGTTAGTTATGGTYCTGGCTTACTGGTACAGGGATAAARTACAACCAGGAGAAGGCAGGTAGGGAGCTGCTAAGGAATCATKSARKCWKKYARRMYSCTMMAASMYYWYMARRTCMWWSARTYCMWCWAWTSCYMTRWYSMCMYSTMMMCCMYKWMCCCAWGTKCCMCAWSYRCMRSMTYYWYWRRCWYTTWYARSRMTKRYWRKKMYRGYSWKKMCAGCCTGKRCMRSYKSYKSSASWKMMWGRACAYMSARKMMMMRRAWYMMMAAMYWWTTTKGGGSMRRARGGRWYYTWAARSCCMWYCCMWTYCMMCCCCYKSCMWKGGMMRGRKMCACCTTCCACTATCCCAGGTTRTTCCAAGCCCWGTCTAACCTTGCCTTGAACCCTTCCAGGGGTGGAGCAGCCACTGCTTTGAGTTTGGATGGAGAAGATGGCGTGAGAATGGATGAGAATAAATCAGACATCTGGACTGGGACACCTGAGCCCTATTGCAGTGCTTCCCCGTGACTTTGAGCCCAGAGCAGCTCTTGTGCTTTTGTGAGGGTTCATTAGCCAGCCTGTAACCTCCTCCCAGGGAGAGCTCAGCCTTTGGACACACGTGGTTTTGTGGGAAGTGTCCTAAGGAGACTGACCCTTGCCCAGAAGTGCTGCACCCTGGMTTTAATCCCTTTTGTAGCCTCTCAAGGCGCTTGACCATTCCACTGGATTCTGATTTCCCAAGTTTTTCCCCTTTAAGGGTGTTTTCCCTCAGATATATGTAGTTATCTCTCTCCTTTGCTATTTCTCCTTCAAGCTCTGAATTACTAGAGAGCAACAAGAAGAAGGAGGAGCTGGAAAAGCAGCTCAAAGAGAGCAAKGAAGAGAAACAGATGTTGCTGGAAGAAATTGCCCAGCTGAAATGTGACATCCRGAGTGCCCAGGAGCAGGGCCCCAGCAGAGACACGAGGAGGATGATCCCAGGCTTGGAGCAGAGGGAGGACAGGTTTCTCCCATGGCAGAGCTCAGCAGGCTGTTTAGAGGGGAGCCTTAAACAGGTATGGACAGCTTTGCCATCTGCACCCTGCTTTTTGTCATTGAGTGTCAAAACTTCATTAAAGTGGGCTGGAAGCCGGTCCTGTGGTGTGACCAATGCTTGGGAATTAGAGATGTGTTCATTTCCTTGGGTTGTGCTTTTGGATGTGAGGGGAACTAAGTGCAGAAATTAGTGATTTAAATGGAATTTACTCACCTGTCTCAACTTGTGAGCTGAAAGAGAAAGGGAAAAGCAGATGTCCCTGCCAAATGAGGACGAAGTGATGGAAGAACTCAGAATGTGGATACTGAGGAGGAGCTCAGCTTCTGTGCAAGGATTTGGGAGAGAAGAGAGGACAGAGTGGTCTGTATGGCCAGGGTGGGAGTGGGAAGTAGAGGATCCGAGTCCAGTTGTATCCAAGAAGCATCAAATCTATCCAGGTGGAGCAGAGCAAGACACAAGAAATGCAGTGGATGTGGGAAGGGATCCTGATAGAAAGGGGGAAAACACCACAAAACCAATGAAGCCAATGGACCTCCAGGACAAATGACACTGCCAGACCCCACAGTGATGGATCAAGACTTTTCCCAGCTTGAGAAGTTTTCTGAGAAGGCAAATTTGGTCTTCAGTGAATTCCATCTGGTCCAAAGAGCAGAGAGTGAAGACACAAAGTGGAATGCAGATCCAGAGATGTCTGGAAGTGATGCTGGGAAGAAGGGCTTGGTACAACCCAAGCAGAGCTTTTGGTGTGTGTGCCAGGGAGGTGGGTGAACCAAGGAGCTCAGTTACCTCCCAAGAGCCATCACAGACCATTGGTGACACCTCACAGTGTCCAGGCTTTGTCCTGCTGTGTTCTTACCCTGCTGCCAGGATTCACTTTGTTCCTGTTCCTGATCACTCTGGGAGCTGGGCTGGATGTGTCACTCCTGCCTGAGTGAGGCTCTGGTACCAGAGTGACTTGGTGGTTTTGTTTTGGTTGGACAGGCTTTTTTTTAACAGGGATTTGTTCACTCATCCAGGTTATCACCTCTTCTCCCTCAGCCTCAGGACTTGTATTGGCTTCTCTGAGGGGATGGAGAGAATCATRGAATCATTGAGCTTGGAAAAGCCCTCTAAGATCAATAAGTCAAACTATTAACTCAGCATGGCATATTCACCACAAACCATGCACACAGGTGCCACATCCACATGGCTCTTAAAGCCCTGCAGGGGCAGGGAATGGAGCAGGATATGATGTAGGGACAGAAATTCCAGGCTTTACCTATGTTCCTGCCCAAATGCCCTTAAATCCCACTTATTTCTGCCTTCCTTAATCACCTTTATCCTTCCTTAAAGTTAATTTGTGTGTCAATTGTGCTGTTTCTGCAGGGTCTGTCTGAGCAGAGGTTCCAGCAGCAGGAGGAGAAACTGCAGCAGCTGCGCCAGGACCTGCGGCGGGTGCAGAACTTGTGCAGCTCCGCTGAGAGGGAGCTCAGGTACGAAAGGGAGAAGAATGCTGACCTCCAGAGGCAAAATCTGCTGCTTCAGCAGGAATGCACCAAGGTAGGGACAGAGCTGGGTTCTCCAGTGTGCTCTGCCTCAGCTCCATGGGAATTGTGGCCATGAGGGCTGGAGCTCTTCTGGAGCCAGGCTGGGAGAGCTGGGGGTGTTCACCTGGAGAAGAGAAGGCTCCAGGGAGATATCAGAGCCCCTTCTATGGCCTGAAGGGGCTCCAGGAGAGTTAGAGATGGACTGGGGACAAGGGATGGAGTGCTTGGACAAGGGGGAATGGCTTCTCACTGCCAGAGGACAGGGTTAGATGGGATATTGGGAACGAATTGTTGGCTGTTAGGGTGGTAAGGCCCTGGCACGGGCTGCCCAAAGAAGCTGTGACTACCCCATCCATGGATATACTCCAGGCCAGGTTGGATGAGGCTTGGATCAACCTGGGATAGGGGAAGGTGTCMCTGCCCATGGCAGGGGATGGAACCAGGTGATCCTTAAAGTCCCTTCCTACCCAAACTGTTCTGGGATTCTGTGACAAATTTCACTGCTTCCAAATAAAACATTTAATTTAAACATAAACTTTACTTCCTCTGTGATTTCTCTTTTTCTCATTCTGGACTCCTGTTCTCCTTTCCTAGCCAAGCCATTCCAGCTGATTAATGCTGAAGTATAAATCTTCTTTTTTTCTTTGGGATGTCAGGTCAAAGCTGAGCTGAAGCAGGCCCGGGCCAAACTCTCAGACACCACAGAAACGTGTTCCTCCCTCTCAGTGCAGTGGGAGAGGAGCCAGCAGAAGGTCAAAGAGCTGGAACGGGAGCTCTCCGAGTGCTCCCAGGCTGACAAGCTCCGGAGCAGCCTCCAGGAGAAGCTGGCCCAGGAGAAATCCAGAGCAGGAGAAGCACAAAAGAAGGTSAGTGTGAGCTGGGGTGTGTTTGGCAGTTTTGTGCAGCTCTAGTGCAGGAAACAAACAGAARCGGCTTGTGAATTGCTTCCCCAAATTCCTTTTTGTGATCCCTCAACCAAATATTGTAGGAAAAAAAGCCTGTTATTAGTGAGAGTATAATGAAGGCAGTAGAAGCCACGTCTAATAACCCAATATCTCTGAAATACAGATGGTAGGGCTTGCAGGCACAGGGAACCCCAATCCTGTTCTTGCTGAGATTTCCTACTGTTTACTGGCTGGAAAATTCCAAAACCATATGTTTTCCTTGGCACTGATTCTGCCATGCTCCTTCTGAAATCACTGGATTCTCTTTTGAAGTGTGCAGGATCAAACTGGGTCAAAAAAGAATTGCTGTGAATTCATGACATAGTGTTTGATACAAAATCTGGTAGCCATTCCAAAGATTTTGCTTTTGATGGACTTGGAGTAAAATCAAGGAAATCTTTCCTTCCTGTGCCTCAAACACTGAAGGATCAGAGGGATGTGATTCAGACACTGGCCTGTACATTCAGAAAGTTTAATCCATGTCCATTTTAATCCAAGATCTCAAAGCTCCAGCAGAAGTTAAAGGATTCCCAGCACCAGCTGCTGCTGGCAGAGGCCCGTGTTTCTGACAAGAAGCTGCTGGAAGAGGAGCTGAAGGAAGCTCGGGAAAATGAAGCTCGAGTGCAGAAGGAACTTCATGAGGAGCAGCTGAAAAGGTCCCTGTGCTATGTAGGGCCAGCCCCAGGAACCTCCAACAGCTCCTGGCTGACCTGGGAGGGTTCAAAGAAACCCAAAGCACTGCTTTGCTCTCCTGTCTCCCCTCTGGATCTGTCTTGTCCCTGGAATTCTCCAGGGACTGCCCCTTCCTGAGATCTAGATGATTGTTGGAGGCTTCATCTGCCTTGGAAGGGCCATGGCCTCCCCTKCCAGCCCTGTGCYRCTGGGAWTGATCACAGTAYATCATCCCCCCTTTCCCMTGCCACTGGGACTTGGGGACAACCRGSATGTGCTGATTCCTTTGTCCCCTCTGTGTCAGCCAGGGCAGGAGGAGGGGTACTTTGGGTGACAGGCAGACACTTTGGGGGCAGGTGGCACATGCCCCTCTAGCTCTCACTGTCACTGCACCGTGTTTGCAGGAGGCTCCTGGAGCAGCAGGTGGAGGAGCTGMGGCAGCAGCTCCGTCATTCCCAGGAGACGGAGGCGTCGCTGACCAAGATGCACGTGGAGCTCCAGGCCAAGACCCTGCATGTCCTGGAGGATGAGAAGAAGCCAGACACTGGTGAGGTGAGTGACACTGAGGGGGTTCCTCATCCTTCAAGGAACATCATGGGCTGGAATCTGCTCCTGGGAGCTGCTGGAATCAAGAACATCTGACCAGGGGCTGAGCCCTTGCAGAGCCCACTGATTTCAACAGGAGCTGGAAGAGAAGCAGCTGGAAGAAAAGCAATTTCCAGTTGGTTTCTTGGGATGCATCTCTGAGGGCACAGGAAAGCCTGGTGGTTTCTTCCTTCCCTTTGCCTTGCAGAGCCTGGAGTTTTTTGTTGGAAAAGGCAGAGTCTGTTGTCTGGGAGGGTTCATTGCGTCTCTCTGCACCAAAATCTCCACTGCTCCTTGTTAGGCAGAGGAGGGAGTGGTTTGGGGGGCAGGATGGATGGATTGGCAGTAGTGGGAACCACTGGGATTGATGAGGGAGAAGCTTTGGAGACCAGGCAGACAGGAAGCACAGGGACCCCTCTAGCTGGGGCCACACCCACAAGTTAAGTATTGTCCTTTTSCAGCATGTGCACTGCCAGAAGGAGAACCAGAAGCTCTCGGAGCAGTTGGTKCTGCTGAAGGAGGAGAACAAAGCCCTGTATGAGGAAGGTGTACGACTCCTGAACCAGAAGGATCTCTATGTCAGGTAATGCCCAAAAACCTGCCCAGAAATGGCCCCTTCTGGGCTTGGTACTGGATGTGTCATGGTGTGGCCTTTCCTGTCCAATGTTCAGGCTTTTAACACTAAATCCACCAGCCCTGTATACAGTGAGCTAACCCCTCAAGTCTGCTGTCAGAGAATTTCAGACAGGTTTGGGTGGGAAGGGACCTTAAAGCCCATCCTGTTCCACCCCCTGCCATGGGCAGGGACACCTTCCATTATCCCAGGTTGCTCCAAGCCCCATCCAACCTGGCCTTGGACAGTCCCAGGGATGGGGCAGCCACAGCTTCTCTGGACACCCTGAACCAGGGCCTCACCACCCTCACAGGGAGGAATTCCTTTCCAATATTCCATCTAACCCTGCCCTCGGGCAGTGAGAAGCTATTCCCCCTTGTCCTGGCACTCCAGACCTTGTCCCAAGTCCCTTTTACACTCCTGGAAAGGGCTCTAAGGTYTCCCTGGAGTTTTCTCCAACTCCAGCCTCCAGCTCTCCCAGTCTTCCTGCCTTCCTTGACAGCTGAAGGCAGCATAGTGAGACAATCTGGGTTTGGTTGGGGTCTGGTGTCTGTAGACTCTCGCTGGAGCTGCTCCTTTCTCTCCAGAGCCCTTTTGGTTAATTTGAGGCAGAGTAGCTTTTTTTATCATGAATTTTGAGCAAACATGGGCAAATATCTCTTACCTAGTAGAAATTTATCTTCTTTTTTTAGCGTTATTTTCCCTTCTATCCTAACTGGATAAAAATAAACAAGAACTTTGCYCAAATGGACAAGAGTGGAGGTGCAAAAATCAGAAGTGTCAGGAGACAAATAYTTGTCCCCAGTGTCCCAGCTCAAAGAAGCTCCCACTGAAGTGGCTCTTCCTACTCTTCTTGGCCTGTCCATTGCTGTTTAGTATTCTTAATTTTCCAACCAGTATGTGGATATGGCGTTTGGGGACAGGGTTAGTAGTGGCCCTGGCAGTGCTGGAGGAATGGTTGGACTCGATAATCTTAGATGGTTTTCCTRAATCTTCTTCTCATTCAGAAGTCATTCCCTTAGTCACCCACATCCCCACCAACAAAACCAACTTATCTAGTTTTGGTGTCCTTATAACCCTGTGTGTTATAAAGAGMTGGGAGGGATGAGCACAAGTATTTGTAAAGCTTGGAGTCACTTTTGAAAACGCTTTGGGTCCAAAAGGACCCTTATCAATTTCCATTTGGTTGATGCTTAAAAATTAAAATTTCCACAAAAACACCCCCAAACTGACCTGTGAAAGAGTTTAGTCCATCCATATGCTCATTCTGGGCAGGCAAAAGGAGCTAGGATATGGCTGAGACTCTGAGTTTGGGCACTTAGGAGGCTGAATAAACCTGGGACATTCCTGCCTGGATGGTGACCCAGAGCAAAAGAGCCTTTCMCAGCCTGATGTTTGTCCCTGCTTTCCCAGGAAATACAACGAGATGCAGCTCCGGCACAAGGACAAGATCCGCAGGGCCAAGGAGACCTTCATCCATGAGGTGAAACAGAGGGACAGCAGGATAAAACAGCTGGAAAATGAGCTCAGYGAGTCAAAGCTCCAAGTGGAAAAGGTGAGAGGAWGCATCAAGGATTTCTCCRGCAAGGGAAGGCTGCAGGGRCATCYCTGCTTCCAAAGWAATTACAGATTCAGGGAATGCTGTGGGTTGGAAGGGACATTGTCAGCCCATCTTACCCCATCCCCTGCCAGGGGCAAGGACACCTTCCACTATCCCAGGTTGCTCCAAGCCCACTCCAGCCTGGTCTTGGACACTTTCAGGGATCCAGGGGCAGCCACAGCTTCTCTGGGCACCCACCCTGTGCCAGGGCCTCACCACCTCACAGGGAAGAATTTTTTCCCAATATCCCATCYAACCCTGCCCTCTGGCAGTGGGGAGCCATTCCCCCTCGTCCTGCATTCCAGGCCCTTGTCCAAATTCCCTCCTTGCAGGGAGGGAGCAGAGGCACCAATCTGTAGGAACAAAAAGCCAAAAGGAAATACCTGGCTCAGGGCTGGCCTTGGGGGAAGCCACATTCTCAGATCTAATCCTGACACTGCCTGAGCTCCATGTTCCTTTGTCTCAGCAATYCCTGCTGGGAAGTGATGCCAGAGCCTCTTTTTGGGGTATTCTATATTGAACAGGGTACAGAATTGCAGAGTCATTGAGAYTGGAGAAGATCTTTAAGATAAGGATCTTCATCAGGTCGAACCATCCACCCACCACGACTAAATCATGTCTCCAAATGCCACATCCACACRRTTCTTGAGCACATCCAGGGATAATGATTCCAAGCTTTTAGGAGTTGTCATCCTTGATGGTGATTCCTTGGGAAAGCCCTGAGGTTTGCAGAGGACAGAGAAGAGTCAAAAATAACTGRTGGTTGTTCTTTCCTTCTCCAACACCCTCAGGGGAAGGTGCTGATTGCCCAGATCACTGCTGAGAATGAGAAATTACTCCAGGAGAGACGACGGCTCCTCCARAAAATATCAGACCAGGAGTCCTCTTGGAGCCTCCGGTCTGGGATTCTCCCCCTGCAGAGCAGGTAGGCCCCTACTGATGTCCATCCCCTGGGATCCTTCCTCTTCCTGGATTTGTACCTCTTAAGAATTCCAGAGGAAAGCCTGGATTGGATTAGGGCAGTGCCTGTCATGTCTGTAATTAGGGATGTATTTGGCCCTTTTTCCCATCCAAGACCTCAGCATTGAGCTGGAGGCTGTGGAAGGCCACCRCTCTGAGGTTGGAAAAGAAAATTCCTGTTTGAAAACGGAGCCTGGCTGGAAGGAAAATAACTTGTGCCTTGTGCCATGCCCAGAGGGAAGATCCTGGAGGAGGAGAATGTCTGGCTGCAGGACAAGCTCCAGCTCTCTGGYCATGTGGCCACCTCCCAGCGCCTTCCCAGAAGCAGTCCTGCTTCCAACACRGAGGTGAGACCCTGGGAGTGCTGGGATCAGCAGGAAGGTCACAGGAGRTGATATCTGAGGAAGTGGGGAAGAGCTGGATCCATCCCTTGGGATGGAAGGGGCTCCCATATGGAGTAGGTGGCAACACCTGTGGGGGGGGGGGCTTTGTGAGGAGCTGAAAGGCTCCAAACATTCACCCCCTGCTCATCCCTGAGCTGGTGCCCATGGGATCCCCTCCCACAAGGACAAGAATCTCACTTGGCTTATTTAGAGCTGTTTAAAAGCCTGTGTAAAGTGGGCTCTAGAAAAAGAGAACCAACCCTGAGCACGAGGCTGGGAATGTTCCTCCTGCCAACCAAACCCCTCAGGCCAGCAATAATTCCTGAGATGAATGAAGGTATTTGCCACATTAATGAAGAACTTTGGCAGGAGAAATGGAGAAAATCCAGGAAATCAAAGAGTTTTCATATYAACCAGGTGGATTTAGGAGTTTATTGGAACTTTTAGTTTGGAGAGAACCCAGGTAGGTTGGAAATGAGCTGTTGAGGGACAAAGGGCTGGGGCTCCCCTGGCCTTGGTGGGGCTTGGTTTGGATTTTTTTAGTTTAAATTCACACTTAAAGGATAAATCCCTGATTAGCACTTCTATGGGGCTGGAGTTGGTGGGTAGGACTCTCAATGGAGCTGGGGGTGGGCTTGGAAGACCAGGATTTGTTAAAATTCAGGGTCTGACCTGCACCTCCTCCTTTCAAAGTCTCTGTTCCTCCTTCCAGGACTCAAAGATCCTTCCCAGCTCTGAGCGCCAGCCACAGAGTAAGGTGTTGCCACATTCTCGTGCCAGGTACTGTGTGGGGGAGGAGGAGCTGGGGAGGGGTCACTTGAGCATTTTGGCTGCTCCACCTGTGCTTTCACCTCTCAGGGGTGTTTTGTGTCAGATTTTAGGGGAAATGGTATTAAAATGACATTAAAACCAGTCAGTTGATGGGATGGAGAAGTCAAACTTTCAGAATATTTTTTGAACATTGTGGGATTTAGGAATGTTAGTGCTCAGGGTCTTTGGAGGAGTCTTTATACAAGAGGTGGTGAGACTTGGAGCCTCAGTGCTGCCAGAGCCGTGTCACACGTCACACTGGGATGTGTTCCACTGTATCAATCCATGCCAAACCAGATGAGGGGAAGGCAGAGGGACCCTGCAGCTTTGGCAATGGATCTTGGGGGGTTTGGTCACAGCTCCAGGAGCTGTTGGAGTGAAGGATGGTTTGAGCAGGTTCTGGGCTGGCTGAGGGTGTTCCTTCCTTGGCCAGTGGAGGAAGTGAAGCCTTGATCCAAGAGAGAAACATCAACATCACTCTGTGCTTCTCAGAGGTGTTGGGTGAGGGTCATCCAGACTCCACAGAATAAAAGAAAATGGAAATTTATTTCCAGCTTCCCACCCCGAGATCTCCCAGAGCCCCTTGGCGCCCTGAAGGCCCTGCAGGACAAGAAGCCTGAGGGAGAGGCTGAGAGCCAGGACTCTTCCTTCTGCCTGTCCCCTGCCCAGCCTTCGGAGATTGGGTACCTGAACGTGGCCTCTCCTGGGGACAGCACGGCCCCCACGGCCTCACTGCTGCAGGACGAGAGCCACAGCCTTGGCTCCGAGAACTTCTGAGCTGCAAATGTTGCTGCAGCCTTWCCTGGACTGTAGGATTTGGGCTCCTGGGCCCATGGGATGACAGAGCCTGCAAAGAGAATTTCCAAATGGACCGACCTCTTCATTTCTGSGATATATTCCAACTAAATGAATCCACAACATTTTTTTTTACTTGTCCACCAGTAAATGTGTGTGTGATCCCAGATCCATTGGAGGCTGGAATTTGTAGATAAACTCAGTACARTGGAAGAGGGGTGGGGTGAAGAATATCTTCCCTCAACCCTAATTCCCTGTCCAGGACAAATCTATAAATTTTTTAAATAAAACTTGGAGCAGTTCCCTTCCACCCTGTGCCCACAATCCATGCCCACACACTGTTATTCCCTTTTTTCCACGCTGTCAGCCTTCCCTTTGTTTTGTGCAGAGGTGAATGGGATATCTGAGCACTGGGGAGAGGATGGGAATRGTTAGGGAAGGAAGATGGGGGAAAAGAGAGGCTCTGGGGGCAAAATGTGGTGGGCAAAGGGATCAGAAAGAAGAGAAGGGGAGATGGAAGGGCAAAGGGAAATGAAATAGGGGCAGAAGAGGGGAGGGATCTGAGCATCCAGGGAAGGAAAGGACATTCATCTGGAATGGACAGGGTGAGATGARGATGCTGGGGTGGGAGTGGGAGGGATTAGGCCAAGCAGAACAGGGAGTGGAGGGGGTCTGAGGATGCCAAGAGGGAAGCAGTGGAATCAGAACTATGGATCAGGTAGGAATAGAGTGTGGCTGCACATCCCTGTGGGCCTTTCTATGCTTTCTGGGCTCTCCCTGTGTGTTTTGGGGAGCTCTGGACCCCTCTCCCTGTGCACCCCGGCTCTCCCTTAGAGGGTATTCCAAGCCCTGGTGTCCATTYTGGGGTATCCCCACCCCTCAGGTGTTTTTTTGTGCCATGTGCAGGCCCTGGTGCTGCCCTGTGACCCTCAGCCCCTGGCTGTGTCTGTTGGGGCTCCCCATGGCCCTCAAGGAGCCTTTTGAGGTGCCAGAACCTCTCAATGGGATTTTCTGTGTCACAGAGCCCTGGATGTGCCTTTGAGCTCCTCTGCACTCCCCAGTTTGTGTGAGCATTGCCTGGGCTTTACATGGAGAGGTTTGT
>NW_026624231.1:70492-77234 GCF_030028575.1 Malurus melanocephalus
CCCCACCGAGCCTTTGGCTCCCACAGATCCCAGGGGAGGTATCAGGACACTCCCATGTAGGGCTGAGGGGTTTCATCCCTTCTCATGGGGCAGAACTGGGGAGAGGCAGAGTCAGGTCTTRGAAAGGGCACAAACCATCAGAGASCCRAAGGGCCMACAGACTCATTTCTGGTTCCACCAYTGAACTGGGTGTGMYCCCAGTGCTACATCAGAGAGTGTAAAACTCCTGACCCCAGGGAGGATACCTGGGTGTTCCCACAAAGCCTGACCCTGTATTAACCCACCAAACCTTGTGTTTTTGGAGCTTCCCCCACCCCTGAGGGATCCAGACTGTGACCATTGCTTCAACCATGTACTCTGAAATTGCAACAACCAAGTCTTGTCACTACACGTGTGTGTGGTGAGACCTTTCTTCTCCACTATCTACTCTTATCCTTTCTTTTCTTTCTTTTCCTTATGCATTTTCTAAAGTGGTTTTTTTATATTTTTATATTGATATATTTTTAAAGGTAATAACCAAAATGGCTATATAGGCGACTTCCATTGCAACCCAAGTGTTAAAATAAAYCTATATATATATATATGTATATAAACATCAGTCATTCAGTGTCCTTTCACTCTCATGYGACCCATGGGATCTATTAACAAGAGTCTGGGTTATTCCACCTCAGAGATTGCTTGGCACAGCTCCATCTGTTCTCCCACACCTCACAGCAACTGGGRCAATTTCCCACAACTCTTAACAGTGCTTCAAGGTCTGTCTTGTAGCAGGGGGCTCAAAATAACCACAGTACTTCAGGTAGGACCACCCCCCCCCCAGTGCTGGAAGCATAAAACAGGGAAGAAAATGAAAGGCTCCAAATGTGACAGGGCCCATGGTGCCCTGGAGATACGAAAGCCGAGGGAAGTCTGTGGTTTGTGTTGCTGTGGTATTGAGAGGAACATGGAGCAGGGCACAGTCTCATTCTTCTGCTTGGTACCCAACAACTCCTACCAAGGAATACTCCACTCAATGGGACCACAGAGAACAGGAGGTTTGACCACGATCCCACCCACAGTACTTTGCACAGTTGTGGCGTTAAAATGTACCCCAATTTTGTAAAATGTACCCCAATTTTGTATCTATCTGGGGGATGAGAGTTCAACCTAGAATCTGGAGGGACAGACTGATGGGGTTGTCCCCTTCATCCTACCTGGAAGGGATGTCCATGGGTTGTCCCCTTCCTCCCGCCCAGAAGGGATGCCCCTGGATAAATCCCTGGATAAGGCCACATCTAGTGTTTTGATAGAAAATGAATCTGTGATTGCAAAGGCATCGTTGGAGCTCTCTGGGGCTATGCTGCAGGTTTGTTTTCCTTATGCCCACTGTAGGAATATGGAGTGGTATGGAGTGACTGGGATCTCCATAACTGGTATATCCATTTAACTGGGATCAGTTGCCCTATATGTTTCACTCAGGGGACCCTGCTCTGGGTGAACCCCAGCAGAACTACACTTCAAGGACTATTTGTGCATCCAGCATCAGCCCTATGGCTGTTTTTTGCAATTACCAATTGTGGTGCATCCTCCTTCCCCTGCTCTGTGGGAGCTCCTGATAAGCACCTGAGAAGGTAAAAARTGTCCCCTGACTGTACCAGGACCTSCCAARTGTAACAGGAACAGCATCTGCTTGTCCAAGGCAGGGAACAAAGGATAATCAGTCATTCCCTGACAGCCTTGGAACAGTCCCTACCTGAGTCAGAGCCTGAGTGGAATGGCAGCATTGTTGCTGTAGKTTTGAAAACAAGTTCCAAATGTTTTGGATAATCCAGTAATTAACTTGGATTCTAGCCAGAATGGAAACTTACTGATGACTGAAGCCAGTCATCTCCTGACCCTACAAACAGCAGCTTTTCTGGGCTGCAGCTCTGTGCCTGTGTAGGAATGAGGCCCAACCCCTGAGATGTGGGATTTCTGTGGGATATGTGGTGATGGGAGTACCTGGGTGTGATCACCTGCTGAGGGGCTGATGGGTTATCAGGCTCAGGCTTGGAATCTGCCAGGTGGAAAAGGGAGTGATGTTCAGGTGTCATGTTCTGTTCTGCCCTTGCCAAGACCCAGAGCCTTTGTAATCTCTCTCTGTTATGACTCCTGATATGTCTTATTTACACACAAATTGGCTGCTCCTCCCTCYTCCCCAAAGCAGGGACACCCCTTAGCAAAGATTTGTGTCTTCAGTGCATCAGAATTCCTGGGAGCATTCGTCTTGTGCAGCTCTAGCAGGTCCAATGCATTTATTACTCTCAGTCCAACAAGAGTCTGTGTAACCTGCCACTCCAATAAACTGCCCTGTTGMTGAATTTGTGTCTGTGAAAGTTCCCGTTGGATGTGACCAGACCTGCCAGGTGAAACTGGCTCCTAKGAGGAATTCAGCCCTGCTGCCCCCAGCCCCTCTGATCCCTCAGGACTASTTGGGTTTGTTTTCTACCAAATTTCTAAYTTGTAACGCAGCAATTCCCAGTGTYCATGTAAATCATTCTAAATTGATTTCCATCTGATTTTCCTGTGTGCTTCAGCAGTGGTTGTGGGAGATTTATCAGGAAGAGCAGTGGCTGGGTGGGGGCAGCCCCTCAAAATGACAAGTGCAGCCTCCTTCCCCTGTGGAGCGAAGCCTGGGGTCAGGAGGGTGTCTCGTGTGGCTGTGCAGCCCCTTGGTGACATATGTGAGGTCACAATGGGATGGATGTTCTGCCTCCCTGGAACCACAACACCCACTTCCCTGATAGCCAGAGATCAGCCCAGCCGTGGTGCCCCATAGTCCCACCTGGTGCCCCCGTTCTGGGGCCATGGTGGGATGGACAGGAGGAGAGGAAGAAGTCGGGCAGAAGGAACTGCAGCCATGACAGAAGTTTTCCCTGGCTTCCTCCTTGCGCTGTCTCCAGATCTCGTGTACTTCCACAAAGATGGTAAAGCCTTGAGCTCCCCCGAGGCCCTGGCATTCTCCTCTCCCTGGAGTGGGAATGTATTGGTGGCTCTGCCCAGGGAGAGGATCCCTTTGGAGAAGGAGATCTGAGATTAGGAAGGTGAGGGGGGCGGGATGATGAACTTCATAATTTCAACATGCCCTTTCTCTTCTTCTGACAGAAATCACTAAAGTTTGGGATTATGTGTCTGAGTGCTATCACCGAGACCTGCTGCTGAAGAAGGTGGGGCTGGTTTCCTCACAGTCCTCCCTCAGACCATGGGGGTTTCCTGATCCTCCCCCCTCTCTAGCCCTCACCCACCCTAGAGAGCAGAAGTGTCCCAGGCAGACCCTKCATTTTGGCCACAGACCCCCTGTGAGCACAGGCAAGAAGTCAAGTAGAACTTGAGCAGGGGAATGTTGTGTTTCCCCTTTGGAGTCTTCCCCAGGATGGCTGGAAAGGAGGGACACCACCAGTGGGAGAGACCAGGCAGTGTTTCTGCACTCCTTGGGCCTTCCCAGGCTCTGGGAATTTCTCCCACGTCTTGCACTCTGCAGATCCTGGAGAAGAGGGAATGAGGAACTATCTGGAGTGAAAGGCTCTTCTCCAGTGCTTTCCTGGGGTCTCCATCTCAGGCCTTGGAGCTACAGGGCTGGAAAGACCRCAGATCATCCTTAGCCTCCCCTGCCGTCTGTCCTCTGATTGCCTGCTTTTGCTTCCAGAAAGTTGGGCTGATGGGCCTGGGTACCATCCAGATTGTGAAAAGACCCATCTGTCGTGGAGAAGGGGAAGGTTTAATGGTGGAGAGTCCGGAGTTTGATCTGAACAAACCGTTTCTGGTGGGGAAGAAGTTCCTTCATGGCAACAGCCCAGTGCCTGGTAAGATGAGCCCTTCAGCCCTGTGTTCTCCCCAGACACAGATGAGTCCCTTCAGCAGCCCCTGCAGGGCCCTCTGGGTGCTGGGGTGTGCTGAGTGCTGCTGGAGAGCTCCTGGAGGTGTTCCTGAGAATCTCCTGGCACCATGGAGGCTGATGCTCCCTGCCACCTTGGGAAACAGGAAGGCACATTCCTGCTGGCTCCTGCAGTCACCTGGGAGGTTCTGCGGGGCTGGAACRTGGTGGCTGCGCTGGCAGTGCAGAGACAGGGGCTCATGGCACAAAAGCACAAATTTGCTGCTGGGTGAAGAGTCACTGTGGTGGGAGGCGTGTTGGTGGGCTCCCGAGGGGCCACAGAAGGGCTGAATGAGTGACTTTGTGTTGGGTGGTTTCTCTGCAGGGCTCTCCAAAGCTGACGATTTGGTCTGTGCTGAGGTGGCCATGCGCCTCCACAAGCCCAAGGCCACCATTGCGATGTGCATCGAGGCCACCATAAAGATCTGTGAGTGGGCCTTGTCCAGTGGCCAGAACTTCGACTTTGTGTTCAAGGGCATTGGCATTCTGGTGTGCCGGGGGACCTACGTGGACATGAGGTTCTTTGAAAGCCTGGTCCAAGAGGTGGCTAAGTCAGAGTGCCTGGCAGAGGGTTTGCTCCAGGTGAGTCTGGCATGTGTTCCATGTGCCCTCAAACTCCTGGGGACACAGCCTTTCCACAGTCCTGGTAGCTGAGCCTGCCCCTGTGCTTCAGGGAACTAGCCTTGGGCTTTGGCTCCTGTGCAGATGCTGCTGGCACAGCCTTGTCCCTGAGCTGGCACAGCTCGTGGATTTGGATTTGGGATGATGTTGGGGCACAGGGTGGTGGAGAGGCAGCTGGGGTTGAGGAGGGGAAGCTGTGGCTGGGGGTTGAGGAGGGCAGGTTGGGACTGGGGGTGGCACAGGGGTTATGTGCCTTGTGACCAGCAGATAAATTCCCTGTGGATCCTGCCATGTCTCTGTTGCAGTCACCAAATCTGAAGCCATTATTCGTAGCCTGCACAGAAAAGGACATTTCCCAGATTCCTCCTGGAGGTGTTCTCGTGTTGCCACAGTGAGTACAATTACTTCTGTACATGGGGGKTGATAACCAGCAACACCTTTTTGTCCTGGCTTCTCTTGTGAGGGAGGAATCTTTGGATGTATTGAGTTTTGGAGGTGGAATTGAAATTGTGCAAGGTCCATGGCCATTTTGGCTTCTTTGGGGAGTGTCTTCAGATGGATTCCCTGGGAAGAGGGCCTGCTTTACCTTTCAATTTCTGTGRGAATGACTCTGGAGGCGCAGTTGGGGGCCAAGGAGCAGGTAGCTCCACTGGCTTCTTCCTTTTCCTTTGAGAGAGACTGAAACCCAACAGGCCCCAGAGTCTGGGATGTTCTTAGTCACTGCTGATGTGTTTTGCCTGAAAAGCTTCTCTGACAAAGGGGATCCCAGACCCAGCTGAGAGGAGCCCTGTGGAGGGAGGCTCTTCTGCCCATCCTCCAGTGGAGTGTTTGTGCCACTYTCCATGTTATGTCTCCTTTGGAAAACTGAATGCCTGGGACAGCTTCTTTCCAGAGGCTGTCATGGACCCTGCCRCCCCTTATTCAAACTGATGTCACCACCTTCTTTCCAGCTTTGTGCAGGCAGATGGGAAGTCCCAGCCACATCCTGTAAATACTTCCCTACAAGGCACTGGAATCATGATCAAAATCAACAGCAAGCACCAAACAACTCTGGGTATGTCCCCTCCTGGGAACTGACATCCTCCATGCCAAAGGGAATTCTGTCTACTGCCAGAAAAGTGTCCCAGCAGGTCCCTCTTTTTCTGAATGGGGAYCCAAGTAAGCAGTGGATTGGTCCTCCAAACAGGACCATGGAGTAGCATGGCCCTCAGGGAAGGGGACTGGACTGGGATGGGAAGGCTGGGAGATCCCTCATGTCCAAAGTGTTCTGGAGATGCAGTTGAGAGGAGCTTCCCCTTTTCCTTCTTCAGGGAACTTTCCCAGCCAACGCCTCCTTTCTCGTCCACGTCTTTCTCCAAGTCGGATACATGATCTGAGAGCGATGGGGAGACAAAAGAAAAAGGCTGATGGTGCCGTGCAGAGAGGGAGGTGAGAGTCTRGGAGAGCTGGCTTTGGGTAATCCCATGCTCCTGGACAGCTGTGAGGAGCTGTCACCTTTGGCCACATTGCCTGTACTTATGGAGAGCAGATATGGGCGTATGCCCAAGGCCTTGGCTCTTCCTGCAGAGTGGGTAATGGGCAGCAGTATTTTGGGGAGGCCTCCCACTGTTCTCAAAGTACTTGTGTGGTGTCTTTGCAGTTCACTGCCTCCAATTGAGAAGTCTGGGAAGAAGGACAGAGCCACCAAAGGGATGGAAGTACCCAGAGGTGGGCTGGCAGCYTCCACCAGGCAGGGGAGACATGACTGGGTATGTGACATGAATGTAGGATCATGTCTTGCATCCCTGCAGGGAGGCTGTTGAAAGGATCCCTTTGGATGTGTTCGTTTTGGGATGTCTTTTGACTCCTGTATTCAGTCTGGGGAGCAACTCCATCATTCTGTACTATGTTGCCAGCAATCTTTTTCTTAACCAAACCTCAGTGGTGTCCAGGCTTCTCCAGGAAGCAGAGGGTCACTGCCAAGAACGCTGGGGAAGAGAGGAGGCATTCAAACTCTCTGTTGGCTGCAGGATGGGACCCTTACTTGTTGCCAAAATATCTGAGCTGCCTTCCTTTTGCTTCATATAACAGCTTCCACCCCTGGCAGAGCAGAGGCAGCCAGGGACGGCTGCTGCCTTGCATCCTGGAGGATTGGAAAAGCTAAGGAAGGAGAGGGTGGCTGCTGTGGCAGGAGTGGCTGCTGCTGTGTCTCCAGAGAGAAAGGAGAAGAAGACACCGCCCCCTCGTGGC
>NW_026624231.1:77554-81159 GCF_030028575.1 Malurus melanocephalus
GAGAAAGGAGGAGAAAACATCACCGTCTCATGGCAGGAGAGAGGAGAAAATAACACCCTCTCATGGCAGGAGAAAGGAGGAGAAAACATCACCCCCTCAGGGAAAGAGAAAGGAGGAGAAGACACCACCCCCTCATGGCAGGAAAAAGGAGGAGAAAACATCACCCCCTCATGGCAAGAGAAAGGAGGAGAARACACCGCCCCTTCGTGGCAGGAGAAAGGAGGAGAAGACACCGTCCCCTCCTGGCAGGAAAAATGAGAARACACCACCTCCTCCTGGCAGGAAAAGTGAGGAGAAGATGCTGTCCCCTCCTGGCAGGAAAAATGAGAAGACACCATCCCCTCCTGGCAGGAAAAATGAGAAGACACCATCCCCTCCTGGCAGGAAAAAGGAGGAGAAGACACCGCCCCCTCGTGGCAGGAAATCCAAGCCAAGGTAAGAGCGTGGCATCACCTGGCAGGGCCGCGGAGGGTTCAGCAGGTGGGAAGGACCYCTTTGAGATAAAGGAGGTGGAGCCCTGAGCCCTGGGCTGGATACAGTCCCTTGGACATCCCCTGAACATGGGCATGCCCTGGGATAGCCCCTGATCCTGGTGTCCCATGTGCCCATACKGAAGGGAATGGTGGGGCCAAAGGGAATGTGGACACAGGAGCAGCAGGAGCTGGGCCAGGCAGGATTCCAGCCAGGGAGTGAGAAGGGAAACTGTCCCTGCTTTGCAGGACCCCACGAACAAAACAGATCCTGCTAAATCTGCAGCCATACAAAGTTTCCCGGGAGCAGGGCRTGAAGGCCTTGGAGATTAACATGTCACAGGAATGGTCCCATGACAATTCCCTTGGTAAGTATTTCCAGGCACTGGATGCATTTTCCTGTGGCAGCACATTCTTCCCTTGCCYGGCATCAGCCCCCAGGAAGCAGTGCTTGTGCTGCCATTTGGGTACGGGGGGTCCTGGGGTTGTCCCTGAACCAGACCTGTCTTCCAGCCCCAGGTGACAGCCACAGGGGATGGGGCRGGTAGGGACATGGGTGGATTCCTCTGSCATCTGGTCTGGCCTCTACCAGGTCTTGGGCTGGCAGGGCTGGGTCTGTAGGGCTGGGGYGTCTCAGAGATCACAGAACCTTCAGGAGCAGACCTGGTGTGCATAAAGYCTCTGTCCTTCTCCCAGTACCACCTGAATCCTGCACAGCTCCTGAACTTTGCACAGCTCTGGATCCCTGCATAGCTCCTGATCCCTACACAGCTCCTGATCTGCCTGGGCTTGAAGAAGAACCTGGAACTCCATGAACAGAGAATAGTGGAACTGAGATGTGGGGGCAGCCAAGTGGCACCATGGAAACAGGAATAAAGAACTAGAAGTACATCACCTCGGCATGTGAATTGCTGCTCCACACCAGGGATTGAGTCYGTGGTCAGGACAACAGTGTTTGGTAACCCAAGTGGGACTGGTGGACTTGCATGACTGCAGTCACAGAATCCCAGGATGTAAGATTGGAAGGGACTCCAGTGGCTCATCTGGTCCTACCTCTCTGCTCCAGCAGAGCCATCCCATARCACATGGTACAGGATTGTGTTTGGATGGATCTGAAATATTCCCAGTGAGGAAGACTCCATCCCCTCTCTGGACCACCTGTTCAGGGCTTGGTCACTGCACAGCAAAGAAGTTCTGGCTCATGTTGAACTGGAACTTCCTGGGTATCAGTTCCTACCCATTCCTCTTGTCCCATCACTGGGCTGCGTGAAGAAGAGCCTGGTCCCTGTTCCAAGCCCTCCCTGCAGACAGAAACAGACTGGGATGAGGACACCTCTCAGATCTGTCTCCTCTAGAGGCTCAACAGCCATAGGTCCCTCAGCCTTTTCTGGGCAGGGTGATGATCCAGGCCCTACATCATCTCCATAGTTTCCACTGGACCTGCTTCAGGAGCTCCCTGTCCCTCCTATCCTGAGGAACCCAGGGCTGGACACAGMACTGCAGACGTGCCTTGCAGGGCTGAGTAGAGGAGCAGAATCACTCCCTGACCTGCTGGCAATGCTGTTCCTGATGCCCCCCAGGATCCCACTGGCCTTCTTGGCCACCAGCAGATTCTGCTGGCTCAGGGRCAGCTCATTGYACCCAGGACCCCCAGGTCCTTCTCCACAGAGCTGCTCCAGCAGGTCACCCACAGCCTGTGCTGGTGCCGGGTTGTTCCTCCGCATGTGCAGAACCTGCATTTCCCTTCATTGGACTTGAGAAGGCTCTTCCCTGCCCATCTCCCAACCTGTTCAGGTTCCTCTGAGGGGCTGCAGAGCCCTCAAGGGCTGTTGAGGCTGGGCCTAAGGAGGAGCAAACAGGGCCAGCTCATCTGAGGTGTTACTTGAAGAAAGGTGATTTTGKCAAGGGGGGATTATGACAAACCAGGTCATGGCCACTGACTCCAGAATCCCACTGACTCCAAAGATGGACAAGACCGAACCTGGGGACTATTTAGTGTGAGAAGGGAGACAAGCATTTAGCCAATGGGAGTTGGAATATTAAAGAGAGAACTCTGTAACTTGTAGCCATTGAATATTGAGGCCTCTGTTTGTTGAAATGTATAAATATTGTAAAGTTTTGATGAATGGGAAGCCAGCATCTGTGGGAACCACCCAGGTCCTGCTGTGCACAAATAAAGACAAAGAGGTCCCTCACCTCAGGGTGGGAACTGGCTCTGCACAGCAGGCAATGAGTCTGAGATTGGGGCAACCAGACCTGTCTTCCAGCCCCAGGTGACAGCCACAGGCAGGATGGGGCAGGTAGGGACATGGGTGGATTTCTCTGCCATCTGGCCTGGCCGCTACAGGTCTTGGACTGGCAGGGCTGGGTGCAGGTGTGGGGTGTCTCWGAGATCACAGAACCTCCAGAAGCAGATCTGGTGAGTAGAAGATCTCTGCTCTCCTCCCTGTACCTCCAACTGAACAGTTTCTGGTCCCCCCTGAGCTTGGCAAAGCAGGTGAAGAGAAGCTCCAGAGAGAAGCMCAACTGTGAGTATGTTGTGGGGACATGACCCTGCACAGACCATGACACTGAGGGGCAAAAGGGTCTGAACAAAGCCACAACATCCTTCTCTCTAATTGGAATAATTCAAATCTCATGGATGAACTGCTCMGGGGATAAGGAGTTGGTTGGATGGCCACATACAGAGCAGTGGTGAAAAGCTTGGRGCTCAGTGGGATGTTGTCTCGGTTTGAAAGACAGGTGTTTGCCGATGAAGGCAGGGACCTCCCTTGGAGTGGTGGATATGACCCCCCTTCCCTCCAAATTATTATAGCTTCCAAAAAAAAAAAAAAGAGAATCAAGGGCTTTCAGGCAAGAATATGGGTAAAAGGGAATAACAGTTTTTACTAATATGTATAACCAGGTGAAACGAGTAACAATAACAACAGCAACAACCAGCCCAGTCCCAAACTCAGTGACAGCCTTACAGAGACACAGCCTCCCCTTCGGTGCAGTTCCAGTCCCAGCTGGCAGGGGCGCTGTTGGCTCCCAGCCAGGCAGGGCGGGTGCGATGATTCCCCGGTGGCTGCAGGGGGCGCTGTGGCGCGGGTCCCGGCTGGTTCAGATCTCCCAGTGGCCAATGGTGGACACAAA
>NW_026624231.1:82169-85402 GCF_030028575.1 Malurus melanocephalus
CCCTGAGCAAAGACAACTCCTTGGATGGGTTTGTCCTTATTGGAGGCGGAATTGATCCAAACGGTTTTTCCCAACAGTCCCCTTACATGCACTACGGGAACTTTATCCCCATCTGTGGTGTGCAAGGGCTCAGATTGGGCAGGGCTGGCTCGGTTGGTGGAGCCTCGGGTGTTAACTAACCATGTGGCTTTTGCCAAGTGCTTCTCCCATTTTTTGAAAGTACCCCCGCCCAGTGCCTTCAAGGTGGTTTTTGGGAGTCCGTTGCACCGTTCCACTTTGCCAGCAGCAGGTGCATGGTAAGGAATATGGTACACCCACTCAGTGCCATGTTCCCTAGCCCAGGTGTTTATAAAGCTGTTCTTGAAATGAGTCCCGTTGTCAGACTCAATTCTCTCTGGGGGTACCATGCCTCCAAAGGACCTGTGTTTCAAGGCCCAGGATGGTGCTACGGGCAGTGGCGTGAGGAACAGGATAGGTTTCCAACCATCCAGTGGTGGCTTCTACCATTGTGAGTATATAGTGCTTGCCATGATGGGTCTGGGGCAGTGCGATGTAATCAATCTGCCAGGCCTCTCCGTACTTGTACTTGTCCCACCTTCCCCCATACCACAGGGGCTTCACCCCCTTGGCCTGCTTGATGGCAGTGTATGTCTCATAGTCATGGATAACCTGGGAGATACTGTCCATGGTTAGATCCACCCCTTGGTCTCGTGCCCACTTATAAGTGGCATCTCTGCCCTGGTGGCCTGAGGCATCATGGGCCCATTGAGCTAGGAACAACTCACCCTTGTGTTGCCAATCCAGATCGATCTGTGAAACCTCTATCTTTGCAGCCCTATCTACCTGCTCGTTGTTCTGGTGCTCCTCATTAGCCTGGCTCTTGGGGACATGGGCATCTACATGGCGGACTTTCACGGGTAACTTCTCCACCCGGGCTGCAATGTCTTTCCACTCTTCAGCAGCCCAGATTGGTTTTCCCCTACGCTGCCAATTGGCCTTTTTCCACCTTTCCAGCCACCCCCACAAAGCATTGGCCACCATCCATGAATCAGTGTAAAGGTAGAGCTTKGKCCACTTTTCCCTCTCAGCAAYGTCCAGGGCCAGCTGGATGGCTTTGAGTTCAGCAAATTGACTTGATCCACCTTCTCCTTCTGTGGCCTGTGCAGCCTGTGGTGTGGGGCTCCACACGGCTGCTTTCCACTTTCGGTTCATTCCGACAATGCGACAGGAGCCGTCAGTGAAAAGAGCTTTGTGTTTTTCTTCATCTGGCAGTTGGTTGTACAGTGGAGCTTCTTCAGCACGTGTCACTTGTTCTTGCTCCTCTTCATCAGCGAGATCAAAGTTTTCAGCTTYGGGCCAATTTGTAATTATTTCCAGGATCCCAGGGTGATTCGGGTTTCCAATGTGGGCGCGCTGAGTAATGAGAGCAATCCATTTGCTCCAGGTAGCATCGGTGRTGTGGTGGGTGGAGGGAACCTTTCCTTTAAACATCCACCCCAGCATTCGTAGTCGGGGTACCAGGAGGAGTTGGGCTTCTGTCCCAATCACTTCTGAAGCAGCTTGGACTCCYTCATAGGCTGCCAAGATCTCCTTCTCTGTTGGGGTGTAGTTGGCCTCAGACCCTCGGTAACTTCGGCTCCGGAATCCCAGTGGCCGACCTCGAGTGTCACCAGACACCTTTTGCTAGAGGGTCCAGGACAGACCATTGCTCCCAGCTGCAGAGTAGAGCACGTTCTTCACYTCTGGTCCTGTCCTGACTGGGCCGAGGGCTACCGCATGAGCGATTTCCTGCTTGATCTGGGCGAAGGCTTGCTGCTGTTCAGGGCCCCAGTGGAAATCGTTCTTCTTGCGGGTCACCAAGTAGAGAGGGCTCACAATCTGTCTGTATTCGGGATGTGCATCCTCCAAAAGCCAATGGCACCCAGGAAAGCCTGTGTCTCCTTTTTGCTGGTTGGTGGAGATATCGACGTGCTCTTATTGATGACCTCGGTGGGGATCTGACGCTGTCCATCTTGCCACTTTACCCCCAGGAACTGGATCTCTCGAGCAGGTCCCTTCACTTTGTTCCTTTTTATGGCAAAGCCGGCTTCCAGGAGAATCTGGATGATCTCCCCTTTCTCAAATACTTCTGNGCAGCCTGTGGTGTGGGGCTCCACACGGCTGCTTTCCACTTTCGGTTCATCCCTACAATGCGACAGGAGCCGTCAGTGAGAAGAGCGTAGTGTTTTTCTTTGTCTGGCAGTTGGTTGTAGAGTGGAGCTTCCTCAGCACGTGTCACTTGTTCTTGCTCCTCTTCATCAGCGAGATCAAAGTTTTCAGCTTTGGGCCAATTTGTAATTATTTCCAGGATCCCAGGGCGATTCAGGTTTCCAATGTGGGCGCGTTGAGTAATGAGAGCAATCCATTTGCTCCAGGTAGCATCGGTGGCGTGGTGGGTGGAGGGAACTTTTCCTTTAAACATCCACCCCAGCACTGCTAGTTGGGGTGCCAGGAGGAGTTGGGCTTCTGTCCCAATCACCTCTGAAGCAGCTTGGACTCCCTCATAGGCTGCCAAGATCTCCTTCTCTGTTGGAGTGTAGTTGGCCTCAGACCCTCGGTAGCTTCGGCTCCAGGACAGACCGTTGCTCCCAGCTGCAGAGTAGAGCACGTTCTTCACTTCTGGTCCTGTCCTGACTGGGCCGAGGGCTACTGCATGAGCGATTTCCTGCTTGATCTGGGTGAAGGCTTGCTGCTGTTCAGGGCCCCAGTGGAAATCGTTCTTCTTGCGGGTCACAAGGTAGAGAGGGCTCACAATCTGGCTGTATTCGGGATGTGCATCCTCCAAAAGCCAATGGCACCCAGGAAAGCCTGTGTCTCCTTTTTGCTAGTCGGTGGAGACATTGACGTGCTCTTATTGATGACCTCAGTGGGGATCTGACACCGTCCATCTTGCCACTTTACCCCCAGGAACTGGATCTCTCGAGCAGGTCCCTTCACTTTGTTCCTTTTTATGGCAAAGCCGGCTTTCAGGAGAATCTGGATGATCTTCTCCCCTCTTTCAAATACTTCTGTTGCCGTGTCCCCCCACCCAATGATGTCATCAATATACTGAAGATGTTCCAGAGCCTCACCCTTTTCCAGCGCAGCCTGGATCAGCCCATGGCAGATGGTAGGGCTGTGTTTCCACCCCTGGGGCAGCCGGTTCCAGGTGTACTGCACACCCCTCCAGGTGAAAGCAAACTGAGGCCTGCACT
>NW_026624231.1:86017-89113 GCF_030028575.1 Malurus melanocephalus
ACAGCAGCTGTTCCAAAAGCCCACTTGAGTCCTTTGGGGTCTTTGAAAAAACCATTCTGGAGGAAATCTATGCCCAGAATGCGTGGGGCCTCTGGACCAGTCACAATGGGATGTTTCTGCTACTCACTCCCAGTCAGGCTCACCTCAGCTTCCAACACAGTCAACTCCTGTGATCCCCCTGTCACCCCGCAATAGAAATGGGTTCTGCTCCCATGTGTCCCGATAGCATGAGGGCACACTGCGCTCCCGTGTCAGTCAACGCCTCGTATTTTTGTGGCTGTGATGTGCCAGGCCATCGGATCCACACCGTCCAGAAGACACGGTTTTCCCATGCCTCTACCTGGCTAGAGGCAGGGCCCCCTCTAACCCTGGGTATCATCCCTTCCGCGGGCACACCCACAGGTTCCTCCAAGGGAATCTGACATATCACCTCCCCCTCCATTGCATCTAGTGGGTTGGCTACGGGAAGCTGAGGCTACCTTCCCTTTGAAAGAGCTGCCTTGGCTAGTGTTTTCCCCTTTGAGCTGACGCACCCGGGCTGCCAGGGCAGAAGTAGGTTTCCCATCCCACTTACTCATGTCTTCCCTGTGGTCACACAGGAAGAACCACAGCTCAGCTCATGGGGTGTACCCTCTTTCCCTTGCTGGGGGATGTTGGACTCTGGTGTTGGGGCCTGAGACCTGCACTGGTACCACACTGATCTTCTTCATCTTCTCCTTCATCTCTTTCAACTCCTCTTGGAGGTCTTCAACCGCAGCATAGACATGAGCCTGCATTGGGCTATTGATCATACTCGCATAATACCTGAGCCTGTTGGCTACAGAACCCACTGTCTCTCGGTTGTCATCAGCATTAATCGTGGCAATGAAGGTGGCATACTGAGATGGCCCGTGACTTGCCGGATTTCACAGCATTTGCCCGGTGCACCTGACCTGGTCAGGATCATTATGATGCTGCCTGTCCCTTCCAAAGAGTACCTCCATTACTCCTACTTCTCTGAGCCGTTGGATCCCTTTCTCAATGGTCTTCCAGGGCATTCTGTGACAGTATTCCTGCATCCTGTCTCCGTGGACAAACCTCTCTCATACACTCATTAAGAGCTGCTCCCAGAGAGAAAGGGGCCCTGGCTCCCTCACAAATACCTGATTAATACCTGCATCTTTGGTCAAGGCATCCAAATGCCTTGCCTCACTGCTATCCAATTGCACACTTGAGTCCATAAGGTTCCAAACCCGAAGTAACCAGGTTGACCAAGCCTCGCCCCGCTTTTGCTTGATGTCATTTTGCAAATTGTGGAGGGCGTCATACGACAGGGACTCAGTGATTATTTCTGGCTCTGKCTCCCCTGCTGGTTGTGAGGACCCTGGTTCCCCATCATCATTAGCTGAGTGTACCGATTTGGTTTTATACTTCTTCCTCTGTACAGGGGCTACTGCAGCTGGTTGTGGCTGGCCTTGTGGTTCAGCCAGAACCTGGGCAGGTGTAACATCTGTGGGTTCCACTGCTGCACCATCAGACCCTTCCTCTTTGGGGCAGGGAGAGGGTTTGCCGCCAGCTGGGAAGACGTATTCCCTCAGCCCCTGGTGCATCTCTCGCATCTCCTCCATCAGTACCCCCACCCACTCCAGGCGACGTATCTCCCGTATCTCCTCCACCAGTACCTTCACCCACTCTGGGTGGTGTATCTCCTCCGCCAGTACTTTCACCCACTCTGGGTGGTGTATCTCCTCCGCCAGTACCTTCACCCACTCTGGGCATTTAGTTTCTGATGTAGGTTGTTTGGCAGGGTCAGGCAGTGGGACAGGGTCTGGCTTGGGTGATGGTCTGTGGTAGCATTGCTAGTCTCGGGGCAGCATCCCTAGCCTCTGGGGCAGCATCCCTAGTCTCTGTGGCAACATACCTGGTCTCTGGGGCAACACCCCTAGTCTCTGCGGCAACATCCCTAGTTTCTGTGGCAGCATCCCTAGTTTCTATGGCAATATAGTTTCTGTGGCAGCATTCCTGGTCGCTGGGTCAGATGTTAGAGTGGTTGCCCAGGGCAGTCTCACCATGTCTTTCGATGCTAAATAGAATATGCATATTGGCATCATGTAGTTGGCATCTAGGTGAAAAATGGACCCTTCAGATGCTGATGGAGTAGCCCCAAATAAATGGGTGAAGGGCTGGGAGAATGCTTCCCCTGGTGTTACTTCCTCACAGTAGATACCATTATTAACCCAACTCCAAAAACATGCGCTTAGTGTGTGGTAGCCCTGTATCCATGTGCCTGCTGTCCAGAGAAAGTTAAAAATCCATGAATTCCTCACCTTATTCACCCATTGTGTGAATTGGATAATGGCCACTGTAGCCTTAGTCAGAGGACCCATGTTCAGGAAAGGAGCTGCAAATGGGAAAAATGCGGCCATGAGTATGTGCCACCCAAACCAAGGTATGCTAGACYACATGATGACTCTTAGTAAAGTTCCTACACCCCGAACACAAAGATAGCTCACCCAAAAACTGTTATTCCTTTTGCACCCCTTTTTCCTCTTGTTGCCCTTGAGCCTCGCGTTGGGCGCCAAATTCTGTCTCGGTTTGAAAGACAGGTGTTTGCCGATGAAGGCAGGGAACCCCTTTGGAGTGGTGGATATGACCCCCCTTCCCTCCAAATTATTATAGCTTCGAAAAAAAAAGAATCAAGGGCTTTCAGGCAAGAATATGGGTAAAAGGGAATAACAGTTTTTACTAATATGTATAACAAGGTGAAAACAAGTAACAACAACAATAGCAACAACCTGCCCAGTCCCAAATTCAGTGACAGCCTTACAGAGACACAGCCTCTCCTTTGGTGCAGTTACAGTCCCAGCTGGCAGGGGCGCTGTTGGCTCCCAGCCGGGCAGGGCGGGTGCGATGATTCCCCGGCGGCTGCAGGGGGCGCTGTGGCGCGGGTCCCGGCTGGTTCAGATCTCCCAGTGGCCAATGGTGGACACAAAATGGCAGGGGCGGATGGAGAAAAGTTCCTCTGCAAACTCACAACAGAAATGCCGATCTCGGTGCTCCTCTGGACAGCAAGAAACCCAGGACAGCAAAGAGACGAGCAGAATCCCCCGGCTGCAA
>NW_026624231.1:89293-97536 GCF_030028575.1 Malurus melanocephalus
AAGATCGTTTAGGTGGGGAATAGGTATCATTGTCTTCACTAATCGCCAGCCATCAAAAGGATGACCTAGCAATTAGTGTATCCCAGCAACAAATGGGAAAGAAAAAATTCCCMAAGAAAGGGAACAAAAGYGGAAAAATCTTAACCCACAACAGATGTCCATCAGCGATGGCCATCACGGTCCATAACTGGGAGCAGTGCTTTTTAATGTCTCCATCCATGACACAGTGCAGTTGAGGGCACGCTCAGCATGTTGGCAGAGCCTGAGCTGAGCAGTGCAGGTGACACACCTGGGAGACAGGATACAATTTAGAGGGCCTTGGCTAAGTTCCAAGAGTGGGCCCATGGGAACCTCAGCAGGATCAAGGCGGCCAAATACAAAGTTGTGCACATGGGTTGGGGCAATATCAGTATGAATCCAGAAGTGAACTTGTCCCTCTCTCCTTCTTCCATCCCAAGTCCTGCTATCAAGCCCTTCATTCTCAGCCTGTATTGAGACTAGGGGTTTTCCCAACTCATTGGCAGGACCTCATGGGATTCCCATGGACACACTTTTCAAGCTTGTCTAGGTCCTCTAGGATGTCCCAATGCTTTGTGTGTGTTACCTATCCTGCTCAGCTTCCTGTCACCTGCCAATGGGCTGAGGGYGTGTTCGATGTCATTGTGTCCTTGATAAGGTTTCAAAGAGCACTGGTCCAAGGCATGCCCTGACGGACACCACCTCTCACTGGATGTAGAGGCATTGACTACAACTCTGGCTGCATCTGTTGGTTCAACATTGTCTCTTGTGACACCTGTCCAAAATTGCTCGTCCATCTCTTCAGGTTCTCTCCAAGGCTGGACTTGATAATCTTGGTGTTTTTTTCCAATCTTAACAATTCTCTGATTCCCTCAATGCCTCTTTAATCTGTTGTTTCGTTTCCACCAAGCTGTTCCTAGGGCTTCAAGGGCTGATGATAAACCAGGTTTTGGAGAAGAAGATGGTTGTTTAAATTCCTCCACTGAAATGTTCTCGTAGGAGATTTTTGCTCTGTCCTTCGCTGTTCCACCCTTGACCCACATTAAAGTAATTGAGGGCAGAGGCCTGAGCTGCTGTGGTATTGCAAATGCTGTTGGCTGGTGGCCAGGGCAACAGAAAGCAGAGGAAACAGGCTCATTTTGTCCRAATAAAGATCCTTCCAGGRGTTCAAATTTCATGGATGAGGCTGGTGGAGAGGAGAGAAGCAAAGTCTGTCGGCCCATACTCTGCATTGTCAGTTTGCGTCAACTCTGCAGTAATTTTTGGGTTATATTGAATCACAAAAATCCCACTCCCTGCCTCCAAGCCCCCTGCCTATGGACTCCAGGCTGCTTTGGATTCTGGAATTTTACTCCAAGCAGTCAGATGATTTTCACTGTAACTTGAACAATAATTTGGGTTGCAGCAAAAACTGGAGCCTTTTGGGGCATAAAACACTGTTGAGTTTGAGGAAGGTGCTCAGGGGATGATTGATGCCTTCTCCTCTTCTTTGAGATCAGGAACATTGTTCTCCTGGTGTCTGTGTTAATCCAAACCCACAAAATCCCAGAGATCATTTACAGATCAAAGGACCTGAGCTTGATGTCAGAACTGAGCTGAGGCACATTGGTGCTTCTCCATCTGTGTGACTTTCCCATGTTTCTGGGTAAGGATGGAAGTCACAGAGAAAGGGATTTGATTCCTGGCAGCCTTTGTCCTCAGTGACACCCCAGGTGCCTTTTAACACATGCATTTTAATTAGGGGTTGCAAAGAGCAGGGATGACATTATATAGCTGGGCATGTGCAGGCACAGCCTGGGGTTGTCTTTCCCTGTCCTTGGCTCTCTCCAAAGCCCTGACAGGACAGGAGTGACAAGGGACAGAATGAGGGGAAATGGCCTCAAGTTCTGYCAGGGGAGCTYTAGGGTAGATATTGGGAAGATTTCTTTGGGGAAAGGATGGTCAGGCACTGGAAGGGGCTGTCCAGGCCAGTGATGGAGTCACCATTCCTGGAAGTGTTAAAAAAACACGTGGATGTGGCATATGGGGACATGGTTAATGGTGAACAACCTACCACCACTGGGTTGATGGCTGGACTCAATGATCTTTGGGGGCTTCTCCAGCTTTTAACAATTCTGTGATTCTGTGGTTGCACTCTTAGTTCCTGGAGCTACTAGAACAGGCAACTGAGTGGATCAGTTTTTTTCTATCTTCTTCCAAACTTTTTTTTTCCCTCCCAGCTCTGCAGAAAATGTCCAGAATTATGGTGACTTCTAGGTGTTGCCTGAGCTGTCTCCACCATTTATTTATTGCAGGTTGGAATGTTTTGCCTGCCTGTRTCACAGCCAGTGTCTCTCAGTGGGAGCAACTCATAAATCCCAGGATCTGCCTGGGTGTGACTGACCTGCTGTGCTACTGAGCAGATAATTGGGAGTCTGCTCAGGGTTTATGATAGGTCAATAAAAAGTTGGGATTAATGGATTACCAATCTAATGTTGTGTGAAGTCTTTATAAAGCTCTGACTGCTGGGCAGTCTGAGAGATCAGGAGAAAGGGGAGAATCTGAGAGACACAAAAAAGGTGGAGAAAGGCCAAAGGCAGAGGAAATTAAATCTGYCCAGGTCTGGGAAAGCTTGGCTTTGCAGGCACCATGAAAAGCTTTCTTGTCTGGACAGTCCTGGCAGGCCTTGTCCTGGTGCACATCTCCCAGGCAGTCTATRTTCAGGTGAGTTTGTTTTCTTTCATTTGTTGGTATTAAAAGTTCAACAGAAGGCTGATATGTTTTAAACTGCTGRCTGCAACAGGAATCTTAAACTAAATTAACAGGCCTGAATTTTTCTTTGCTCTGCCTTGATTTCCACCTGCATCTCCCTATGCTCTGTGTTTTCCTTCTGTGAAACAAATGCTGGTATCACTAAACGCTGCTGCTGTTTATTTGCCTTCTCCAGCCATACCCCTGCTCTGAAATCCCTTAGGGACTGAGGTTTTTCATGCCTGGAGTTTTCTCCTGGACCTAATGCCACATATTGTGAAAGTGCTGACTTTAGAGAGTTATGCAAACAAGGTTTGACAAAGGAGAAATTGTCTCATGTCACCTGGTTTTAGGCAGGAAGATCTTTATGGAAATTATCTGTTAGTTTATGGGATGATGCCTGCACATGTCAGCTGTAAAAAAGGGCAAAGAAGASCTTAGCTGGATCAAATTAAATATTAACAGGCAGAGAAGTGATTAGAGAAGGCTCTATGAAATTTTCCAAGTACAGAGCACCTATGGCTGATATTCCATGCAATATGGAAGGGGTTAAGAAGGCACTCAGGGCCATGGTCTGTCCTTGGAACAGCTTTGGATTTCTCTGTGCTCATCCTGAGAACCAGCGTGAGAGATTTCAGTCTGATTGCAATGTAAACAACTTCCTCAGGGAGCCAGGAAAACTAATACTTGTTTAATAATTATAGACTCTCTCCRTGTGTGTGCAGCAGGTTTCCAGGGATAAGGTATCTTTGTGTCCTGGACCATCTTTTTGTCCTTTGGATGACAGAGATATCCAGAGGTAGCAGTTTTAAGCTATTCTCTCAAATAATCTTCAACATTTACAGTCTGCAGAGGAGCAAACAGCTTCCTACCCACTGAAAAACATCCCAGTTTTTCACTTGGAGCCATAAAAAAAATTAGTAAATAAGAATGCCTGCTYCTAAGTTGGGTAGAAGAGTAGGAAGTGCAGCTCTGGAGCTTGAGCTGGAATTCCTCTCTCATTAATTATTAAATCYGAGTTTTCCCCACTGTACTTGCAGTGAACTCTGAGTGTGTTACACTCCTTTCACCTGAGGTCCTTGAGRTCTGACTGATTCTTTGATTCTTCACTGCAGAAAGTTGGCTTCCACTCTTCTTTGAAATTTTTCCTGAGACTTCCCTTCCTGTTCCATATGTCAGATTTAGCTCTCTCTAATACATCTTTCTTACCTGAGGTGGTGGAGTTCTGTTTCTATTTTGCTTTTTTTTTTGTTTTGTTTTGTTTGTTTTTGGTTTTTTTTTGGTTTTTTTTTTTTTTTTTTTTTTTTTTTTTTTTTTTTTTTTTTTCTTTTCTTTTTTTTTTCCTCAGGACATGCAGATTGCAGTTTGTTCCCAGTTCCTGGTTTCTCTGAAATTGTGCCTGTGGAAATCAACTCTTTTTTAGTTCTATGGTTTTTGCTTCTCAGGTCTATGACCAACAGCTGAATCTAGAGCTGCTTTTATACAGGAAAAGTGAACTTTTCATAGGCAGCCTAGGGTGATCATAGAATCAGAAATTTTTTTAGGTTGGAAAAGCCCTTTAAGTTCATTAAATCCAACTGTTCCTCCAGCACTGAGAGATCAATCCACCRTGTCCCCAAGTGCCACATCCACGTGYTTTTTTGAACACTTCCAGGAATGGTGACTCCACCACTGCTGTGGGCAGCTGCTGCCAGTGCCTGATCAACATTTATAGGATCATTAAGGCCAGAAAAGATCTCCAAGATCATTTGACTCAAGTGATAAACTAACCTGTTAGATCATAAAATGATTGCAAGAGAAAAGAATTTGACTTAGTTAAGTAAATGCATGTCCAAAGTCTATCTGATTTGGTTTTTTTAAACCTTTAACACTAAAATGTTGTGATTCTGTTAAAAAAACCTCTAAAACCTGGGTCAGAATCAAATCGCCTCTCCACTTATCTAGCACTGTGCCCCACTGGGCTCATGTTGTGTGAAACAAATGCTGGTATTTGGTCTTGTGTTGTATCAATCACTGAATTTTATTTCTTCAGAAGGAGCTATTTCTTGATCYCAGAATCCCAGGATGGTTTGCACTGGAATGGATGTTAAAGCTCATCTCATTTCAAGTCCTGCCATGGGGTTGGAACCTCCCACATCACCTTACTGACCATGTGTTGGCCATGAAACCCAGTTAAAAYAGCAGATATAAATCAGTTTGAAAATGCTTGCTTATCTTCTAGGCCAAATTCTGATTATCTGCAGACCAGCACTGACTTCGTGCACTTGGTTGAACAGCTGCAACACCTGCAACTTAAATTTATGATGTCAAAAAAGGAAAATTCCCTTGAAACTGAGGGGATGACCCTTAACAGATGCACAGGGACAAGCAACTAAAACGTGGACTAATATTTTTCAGAGTCCTGACCCAGCTTCCTCAAGTTTCTGGTGTGAGCTTTGAGTCAGAAATGTCATATATTTAYACTTCCAAAAACTTGTTTTTCACTAATTGTGTGGGGAGGTTTTAAATTTGCAACAGGGTGGGATTGTTGGGCTGTCTGTGCAGGGCAAGAAACTGGAGTGGATGTTCTRTGTGGGTCTCTTCCAACTCAGGAGTTCCTGTGATTCTAAATTAATGGAAACCTTCCACAATCTCTTGGGGCAAAGCCCTYAGCAATGTGTGGTGTGGAAGAAGAGCTCCCTTTGTGTGGTCACACCYTACCAGGTCAGAGCCAACACTTCCACTGCTGTTTTAGGAGAAAGAATGAACCAAATAAATTACCATTTACCCCATTCAACTAATGATTTTGTAAATCTCTACCACATATCCCTAGGAGTGTTGGATGGAGCTTGGAGCCACCTGGTCTAGTGGAARGTGTACCTGCCTGTGGCAGGGGGTGGAATGAGATGAGCTTTAAAGTCCCTTCCAACCCAATCCATTCCAGGTCTCTGGAATATATGATACTGCCCAATCATCTCTTTTCTAGGCTGAAGAACCCAGCCTAGAAGGCTGGAYCTTCCCATCCCAGATTGTATGGGTCTCTCTCATGGGGATGAGCAAGGCCCAATTTCTCCTTTTGTCCACTGCCYTCATTCAGCACAGGTTTTACCTGGGCTTTCTTTCAACACTATCTTTCCTCTCTGTTATATTTTTTGGGAGGGCTCCTGKTTGAAGTGAAATGGATTTCCCAAAAGCCTGACTTCCTGATTTTTTTTTTTCTGCTTCTGCACAGGATGGAGACTTKAAATTCCCCCTGGAGTCTGTGAAGAAGCTGAAAGAGCTCATGGATGGGAACAGACACATCAACCCTCGTATGAAGGTTCCCATGGCCAGTTATTCCCCATGCCAAGAGAAACACCTCCCTGAGGAATTCTGGCCTGTGTGCAAGAGAGAAGACGCACYCATGATTTTTAGGAGGCTGAGTATGTTGTTCATATTTTGTAGTTTTCATTTTTACCACACTTTTCAACATTAGACATTACAATAGCAGGAGACAAAGACATGAAATTACTGCTGTGTCATTTTTAGGGCATCTTGGGAGGGTTTGTGCTGCTTTTGTGCTGCCCTTTCTCCTGCACAGGTTGGGCTGTATGTGAGGCTCTTAAGGAAAATTCCTGCAGGCTGAGCTGAGTGCATCCCACTCCCGTGACCATGGAAAAGTTCATCCAAGTAGAATAATAGAATCACTGAATGGTTGGGTTGGAGGGAACTTAAAGCTCATCCCRTTCCCCTCCCTGCCATGGGCAGGGACACCTTTCATTATCCCAGTTGCTCCAAGTCCTGTCCAACCTGGCCTTGGACCCTTCCAGGGGTGGGGCAGCCACAGCTTCTCTGGGCGACCAGTGTCAGGGCCTCACCATGCTCACAGGGAGGAATTTCCTCCCAAATCTCATCTAAATCTACCTTTCTTCAGCTTAAGCCATTCCCCCTTGTCCAAAGTCYCTCTGTCATGAGCTGCTGCTGCAGTGTTTGCTTTCTTATGTTACTATATTGTACTTATCTACTGTWCAGTACAAGGGAGACTTTAAGAAGAAATTCTGCCATGTTCTGTTGTTCTCTTGCTTCCACATGTTCCCATTGCTTCCCAAGGAAGTCAGGTGACTTCATTCCTTTGATTTCATTCCTTAAGCCAGATGTTAGCATGAGCTAATTTTGCTTAGAGCAGTAGTACTTACAAGGGTCTTTAAAATGATAAAATAGATACGGTAAGGAGTCTCCAAATGCTTGGACATGCAGATCTGCCCTCCTGGCATCCGACTGAATCCCTCCTTTCTCTTGGACAGGCCTGGCTGCTGAGGATGACCTGTGTGAGATCTGTGCCAACGCTGCCTGTGCTGGCTGCTTCTGAGTGAAGGTGGAAAAACCCACAGAAGATGTGTCTGGCTGGGATGTTTGTGCATTCCTATGGCGAGATAATGTACTTTTATCAATCAATATTCCTGGGCTTCATCTCCCACTCCAGCCAAACTGGAGCTGCCAGCTCATGGACATCCCTGCAGTGTTGCAGCACCTGGATCAGGTGTGACCTGCAGAGCAGTTCTGCCAACAAGGAGGCTTTGACTCCTCTCAGGGATTTCAATGCTGTAGGAGTTGGTGACACTGGAATGGAAATGCCCTGGGATTTCATTTGCTGCTACTTTGCTTGGCTTYGAACAAGCTGGGTGAAACTCAGCATCTCCTGCAATCTTTTGAATAGCCAATATTTAATATCTAATATTTAGTGTCCAATAAGTCATATCTAATCATAAATATCTGCCTGTGATTTGTCCTCCCCTACACACAACATCATTGGATTATCCCCTTTCCTAGCCACTCSTTCCCTTCCACTTGTCTGCAGGTGACACCTCTGAGTTTGTAGCAGAACTGCAACAAGTAACTCGAAATAAATTCCTGGTGTTTAGGAACACTTTGACAGCCAGAAATCAGACTGTTCCTTGTACTGATCATTGTTGATTTAGGGAATGGGTGTAGAGGAGCACAGGAACACTTCTTCCCTGATTGRATATAAAGGTTCTTTAAACTCTTTTTAGGAGAAAGGAATTCCAAACTGCAGTGCTGGAATCACATTGAAAGCATTGCCTGTTGTTTTATTGGCGGCAAGATTGTGAAGAAATGATCTGCCCATGTGTATATGCTGTATGGAAAATAAAAAACAGTAATAATTTGGATTTTTTTATTTGGTTGGTTTGATTTGGTTTGTTTGTTTGCTGTTGCTGTAGGTATTGTTTTAGGATATTCTTCTTGCCTACTTGCTTTTTTCCCCCATGTAAGGTGTTTCATGTTTGTGGCTTCCGTGAATAAAATATATCTTTTAATAATGTCCTGAACTTAAACCAATTTGTGGACACAGAATGACAGAACCATTTGAGCTGGAAAAGCCCCRCAMAATCATTGAGTCCARCCTGTGCCTGATCCCMCSCTGTCACCCAGCCCAGAGCACCCTGAACCAGGGATGGGGACTTCATCATCTCCCTGGGCAGCCCCTTCCTATCCCTGACCACCCTTTCCATGAAGAA
>NW_026624231.1:97703-115124 GCF_030028575.1 Malurus melanocephalus
CCTCCCCCTAACTCCTTCATGGTAATATAAGTCCATATCCAAGATTTTAAATTTTTCCCTCCTTCTTGCAACTGTTGAATTATTATCTCAATTTTTCTATATAGAGCCCTCAACTCAGCAATCAAGTTCTAACAAGACTCCCAGTGCTCCGAATCTGAATCCTTAGCACAGGAATTTGGTGCCTTAATCCAGAACTGATGTTAGAAGATTAACATTAGTTGTATGAATTCCTATTTCATTTGACAGGCAAACTGTAAGGTGTAAAGAAGACTCCTTACATCCAGCATGTTGACTGCTGCAGGACTAAAAGCATCTAGAGCAATTCCAAATAGTCTCTCACTAAGGCTCTTCCTCTTGAAATTGGAAGCTCTGGGAAATGGGATTTCCTGACTCAAACACTATAGGGGCTTATTTTAAACCTAAAGTTATTTCTCTGAATTAGAAGGAAACTACTATTTTCCTTTAAAACTAATGTGACAAATCCTCAGATTCCAGCAAAGGAGCTTGGACCAGTTGCTTTAGAGTAGGAGSTTATGGATTCTGCAAGGGAGACTCGTTGGGAACAGCATTAGAACCAAGATCCTAATGAAATACTGCCATTGCTCAGGTGGGGCAGRAGAGCTGAACCAGAGACCTTCCTGAAAATCTTCTGCCCCTTTGGATCTGAGGTCATCCCCAGGGACACCCCAGGCTTGTTCAGCCTGGTGTGTAGAGCACTGTAGTGGAGAAAAGCAGGGTRAAGGAGAGCACAAAACAGTAACTTTGTCCTTGCTAGCTGATATTTGTGATTCTCGGGGGGTTGATTTGAGAGCAGGAGGTTGTGTCCCTGAGGAAGAAGGGGTGGGGGGCATACAGGAAAAGAAACGATCATAGAATGGCCTGGATTCTCTGGAATCAAAGATCATCTGGAGAGGATGACAAATAAAGGAAGCCAAGACCCAGCAGTGGAGATCTCATTTCATGGCAGGCTTAGAAAGCCTCTTCAGAATCCAAATTTGGTGGGCTGTGTTTGCCAGCTTTCTCTGGGAACTGCAGATGTGGGCTCAGAGCARAGCAGGGATTTCATCAGTCTGGTAACCAGCTCAAACACTTGCACAGCCTGTGGGAATSACAGAATCATGGAATTATTAAGGCTTGAATTATAAAAGCTCTCTGGGATCATGGAATGCAACTGTTAACCCAGGGCCACACCTTGCAGGTTTCATCCTTGTGCAGGAGCCCCAGGCTGACGTGAGGAACTGTTAATGCTAATCATGGGATACAGAAACCCAGAATATCCCAAACTGGAAGGGATTGGTGAGTCCCATCTTTGGGATGTACCAAGTTCTGGAGGGGTGTCTGTGTTAAACAACAGGGTTTTGCTGCTTTAGAGGAGAAGATTTATTTGCTTTAAGAAGTAATCCCTGGGTTTAGGATTTATTTCCTGTATTTWTTTATGAAAATGTAAAAAGTGCTCCTCACACAAAACTGCTGCCTCTCCTCCAACCATGCACCCACTAGCATCACCTTCAAGACACATAAACACCAGGGAGTGAGGGAAGGAAAAGTACAATGAATTTCAAGGAAATATCCACTGATTTTTACTGCCTTTATTGCAGAGATAAGACAAAGCCTTCAGCTATCACAGCTCAGAGCAGGGAGCTGCTGCTCAGCTCCATTATCTCACCTGACTGCACCTTTCTGGGGACAGGGGAGACCTAAACTGAAGCATCACCCAACCTCCCCTGGCACTATACCCTGAGATCAGCAGTGTATTTTACTCTATTTCTTTCTCCCTCAATTTCTCAGTAGCTCAAGGACAACTGTGGRTTCATGGTTGACATCTGTGAATCTGTACAAACCTTCTGCTTCCCCAGAGTCCAGCACYCTGTCCCGAGCCACAAAGATGCTCWWAAACAAGCTTTGTKGGTAAGTCTGGGCAAGGGAATTAGRRTATCCCTTGTGTCCCTGCCTGGTTCAAAGCACAGAGACCAAACTGAGAAAACAGAGTCAGAGTCCTGAGACCAGGCTCAGAATTTGGGAGTCTCAGGTACAAAGTCCTGAGTACTTGAAAGATTCTTCCATTTTTATCCCCCAACATCAGAATGCATATTTCAAGACTGTTCTCTCACTTTTGTTCTTAAATCCACTATTAGACCACTATTAGCTAGGAATTTTGCAGATTGGCATAAAAATATAATCTTCTCATGATKTCTTGTACTGAAACCTTGAAAAAGTAACAAGTGTTGAGCAAAAATTGTATAAGATTATTCAGATTTTTTGGTCGACATAGAGAAACTCCAAACAGATTATTATTGCATTCTGAAAAGCACATTTCAAGGTCAGGATGCAACACTTTTTCATCTATAAACACACTAATGTTGCTTAGGAAAGAACAGTCAGAACCCAACTGCCTTTTCTCTTCTCTTTGATTTGCAACTATCAAGGGACAAAAATACAATTTTCAGAGCATGGGTTTGTGAGGAACTTTGGGACACAGGAGCCTAATACTAAATAAAATATTAAATTGAATACATAAACCACTGAATTAGATATGAAATAAAATACATTAAAAACTCCTGTGTTCTATTTAGATGAGAAGTCTGTAACACCAGACATTGTAGAGAACAATACCAAGAACTGGTCTTAGTATCCTTGTCCAGGAGAAGAAATAAATAGACTTCTAACAAAAAAAAATCAGAAACAAAACAAAACAAACCAACCAACCAACCAATCAACCAACCAACCAACCAACCAACCAACCAACCAACCAACCAACCAACCAACCAACCAAAACCCCCCAAAAAACAAAACCCAAAAACTTAAAGAGACTTTTCAGTTCAATGCCAGAACCTCAGACCAGTGTCAGATGTAGTATGAGAGCTTAAATAGGACCAACATAGAAGAATAAAAAATATTCTGGTATAGATTTGGGAAGCTGTTCTTCATGAAGGAGTGTCAGATGAATTCCAGAATCATAGAACATTCCAAATTGCAAAAACCTAAAGGGACCATCAACTCCAACTCCTGGCTCTGCACAGGATGCCCCAGCAATCCTACCACTGGTGACATTGGGGACTGCCCTCAAAAATCCCCATCAGATGAAATCTAGACTAAATTCTTGGGGCCGTTTTCAGATGCTGTTTGGATTTTTCCTTCCATCACTGGGTTGAGGGGATCCTGTTCAAAGCAAGTTGATTACTCAAGTTCAGTCTTGAGTTTTAGTATTCTGTCCCCGCCCCATCCAATTTAACAGCTCTTGACTTACAGAAGATATTTGAGTGGGCAATTTCATGCAGGGCCTCACAAAGATCCACTAAAAGCCTTTGGAGCACCCCAGTGACAGGGACTGCTGCCCTGCATAGTGTTTTGTCAGAGCTCTGGGTTCCTTCCCAGTTTATGGCTCCTGTGGAAGTGAAATTGTCTCCTTTGCTCTTCTCCCTGTGATGCCAACACTCACACCAGAGAAGGAAACTCATTATTGAAAAGTGAATTTATCTCAGGATTTTCCTGCAAGGAGCTCTTCTACCATCTCCAGTGCTTCTGTTTAATGTTCACAATCTTTAAGAACTGATTTAACTGTGCTGTTTAATTCTGATCTTGAAATGGGATTTAAATATTGGTCTAATAGTGGATTTTAAAACAAAAGGAGAGAACACCTAAGAAGTACACATTTTGATGCTGGGCTACAAAAATGGAAGAATCTTTAAAGTATCTGGGATTACCCAAACTGGGTACAGGTCATACATAGCCTTCTGTGCATGAGATTGAGGATGATCTCTTCCACGATATTGCCTATTATCCCTTGAGGTTTGGAGTTTTGGTTGCTCCAAGCCCTGTCCAGCCTGATCTTGGCTCYCCATCCCCATAAAGCACTGTAATTCAGGAGTCACTTATAAACACAAGTGGAGAAAAGAAATTAACTTTATAAGTGGAATGGGGAAAATAAAGGATTTGAAAATATGAATGTGAGGGTTAGGGTTAGGGTTAGGRAAGGGTGTGTGAGGTAACACAAGCCTGATGGTTTGGTGAAAAATAAGGGAATCAGCATGATCTTTTCTCATAATACAAATTACCCTGTTGAATCACCAGTGAGACAATTCATTGTAGGTCGTTTTTCAAGGGCTGAGCATGGTAGAATGGAAGGTGTCCCTGCCCATGGCAAGGGTGAGATGGGATGGGCTTGAAGGTCCCTCCCAACCCAGACCCACCTGGGATTCTCTGATATGATTCTCTGATTTTCTATTAATGTTTAATCACTAATGAGAGGACAGACGTCAGCCTGTATCTTTCTCCTCTCCTCTTATAATATTTACAGATAATCAACTCTTGGCTCTGGGCTCTGTTTAGAAAATTCCATGTCATATTTCTATACTGCTGTTCTCTCCTCTCCTCTCCTCTTATAATATTTACAGATAATCAACTCTTGGCTCTGGGCTCTGTTTAGAAAATTCCATGTCATATTTCTATACTGCTGTTCATAAGGAATATGCAAAACAGGTGACAAGGGGGCAAAGGGCAGAATAAGGCAAGGAATGATGTAGGAGTGTTGTGAACAGATCCTGCAAAGGATCAATACTGTAATTCCAGTCTACCTCTAACCAAAGTCCAGGCTGGGTCACTGAGGCCCTTCCCACAGGGCTAAACTCTAAATCCAGAAGGTTTCCTTGTCTGCCAGCACTGCCTGGGAAGTGTTGGCAGAGTTTAATCTCTACAATGTGCTACATTTAATCTCTAAAAGCGCTACAATGGAAATGAATCAGGAGGACAAGCAATTTCGCTTTAAATCCCACCTCTTGTGCCTGGCACTAAACCAAGAGCTTTAAATCAGAACACTGTGTCCAAAAAACACCTCTTAGGAACAAAATGGAATTCAAAGGTAAAAAATATTCACCAGCAGAAATGCCTGTCCTTGTGCAGAATGGGCTTTTTGAGGAGAGTAACAGAACATGAATATTGGTGCAATTGCATTTCACACCGTGGAGCTGATCACAGGCATCCCTTGTGCTTTATTCCTTGTCACACACATCATCTTGCTTTAATATTCATTCTCMTGGCTTAGTGATACCACAGGGAGGTCAGACAGGTGATATACACCACCAGCAGTGCTCTGGAGGGTATAGCACGGAAATGTCCAGGTTTCCTCAGTCATCTTCAGCACACTCCCCTGGAAGGCTGATCCCAGGGAATACTAAGCAGTTTTTCTGTATCAGAAATCAGAAGCCTCAACAAGATATTGCTGAGGTGCAGTTGTATCTCCAAGTTCAACTGCAAAGGATGGGATRGGACAGACAGGGGAAGACATGGACACATCTCTGGGAGAGAGGTCTGTCCCGGGGAGTTTGGTAAAGGAAGATGCCACTGGAACAAACTTGGAGCACACTCAGTTTTTGGGAATTGCCTCAATATAGCAATGTTTTCTCAGCAGCTGCCCTGGCCTTGGTTCCAAGCTCTCATCCAGTGTCTTGAAATGCTCAGATGTTCAGCTCTATCATCAGGTTTTAAGCAAATCCAGGCTTTTATGTGCTGACCCGGGACAGTTTTAGTCTAATTTTGGAGTGTAGGCCTTGCCCATGTTTACACCCAAATCTGCTATTCTGCACATTTGCACTCCTTTAAAGGACTAACATTGTTTTAAAAGGTMAAAAACACACAGAACACTAATATAATTTTCTGTGAAGTATTTTTTAATTACTTGGGACAATTTGATCCAATTTATAGGGTACTTCTTGTAGAATAACAGTGCCCCCATTAAGCAGCACAAATGTATCTGTACACTTTGGTCGTAAGAAGCCGATTCTGTTGATATGAGATGATAACACAGGGCTGCAGGAGGGAGACTGTACAGCTGRGAAGGGAGAAAAAAGAATTTTCTGCTCTCCTGCTGCTGCATACTAAAACTGCCCCATTCCTGGGTRCAGCAGAGAGGTGTGGAGGGAAACTGAAAGGAGATTTAGGGCTCTGTTCCAAATCAAAATATGGGATAAAGATTTCAAAGCCTTTAGTGATCATGATGGCAAATATTCCTTTTTGGAACAGYCATTTGCTCTTCTGATGAAGAGCTTGGACTTTTTATGAGAGCAGRCAGTGACAGGTTAAGGGGGAATGGCYTTAGAGACTAGATTATGATTGGATCTTCAGAAGAAATCCTGGAGTGGAAGCACTAACCAGAGGTGGGAGCAAGAAGCTGTCCATGAGSACTGCAGCCACAGCTGGCAGCTCTACCCAAAGCTGGGATGATTCTGCCCATGGAACGTTGCAGTACTGGGTATTACATAAGTGATTTTATCCAGGACAAGAGAACTCCCTCACACAGGGGAAGGCTTGCAYGGAGGGAAAGCTGATTGAGAAAAAGGGGGATTTTATATCAGGGGTGTAACAAATAGTAGGTGGGTAAATGCAGAGTTTTGGACACCATTTCCTTTTAGGGTGTGTGATTAAATAATGAGCAGCTTGGCAAGGGAGATTGAACATCTGCCAATTAAAGTATCGCCTGAATTATCTTTCTTAAACACAGATTTTACATCCACATCCTTTAACCACACATTAATTACTCCTTAACACATAYACATTTTYYTCTAGCRCATTAAATCCCARTTCACASTGGGCACATGCAGAGGGGTCTTCTGGGCTTTAGAATAGATGAATTCTTCTTCCTGAATTATCCCCTCTTCCACTGTGATTTGCAGGAAGGGGCAGTKTGGTCTGTACTGCCCTGACACTCCCAGGCCTGAACCTCAGCAATAATAACATTTTGTCTCCAACTCCAAACACTGGAGTTTTTTTCCAGCTGTTGACAACTGAGATGACAAATTCCATCAGTTCMATGATTCCAAGAGCTCCTTGAAGCACTGGTTAATCCAGAGACTGGCAGCTCTTCCTGTGTCCAGTACTTGCCACTCGTGGCATCTGATTCCCCTCCTCCCTTTATCACTGTGTAATTCTGTATTATGATGTCSACAGCCATCAGAAAAGTGGGGTTATCGCTTTTTTCACTATTGTTGGATACACAGACTTTTGTGCCTGTCCTCCCTTAAATTTGCCTTGTCTTTCACTCCAAATTTTTCTTACCTTTCTTCTCACTCTGCTTGGCTCTATCAAATGTCCGCATTATACAGGTCTTGTCTGATACATCCTTTCATTCTGTTCATTGGATGCCAGTCCTGTTCTTTCCTACTGGCACCATCCCCAGTCTCTTATCTTTAATTTTTGGAGTTTTGGTTGTTTCTCCTCGATTCCATAATGTGGCTTTTTCTRCAGCTTTCATTGTTCCTCCCCTTTCATTACTGACCCATGACCCCCTTGGTCCTTATGGGATTTCCCTGCCCATTTCTCCTTCTATTCTGCTGAAGCTGAAAACTTCCTGAACTGGTAATTTTTTTCTTAGTTTAAAATATATAATTTCTACATATTTCTTACATTTTTACCCTTTCCTTTAGTTCTAGCCTCCAGTGTTCTCAACCAACCAGTTTTAGATCCTATTAAAATCTTAATTCCATTTTTTTTCCCCAATTTTCACCACATTATCCTCTAGTCCCATTCCTGTATCCCCTCTATCCAGAAATGTTGAATTTATATGCTTCTATTCCCATTAACCTGTCTTCCCACCCATCTGGCCATTATCACACCCTGTTTTGCTCATATTCTGCCTGCATTTCAGAATGTTTGTCAATCGTTGTTTTTTTTCTATTCCCCTCTTAATTTTTTTAAAAGAAATTCCCTAAAGGGATAAATCCAGACAGAATTTGAGGCAAGCAGAAAAAGAAGGGTTTTTATTTTTTTGGGTTTTTTTTTTTTTTTTTTAACCAGCATGTGGGGGTCAAAAGCTGGCATTGCAGCCTTGCAGGTTCTCAATCTGAAATTCAACCAATAATAGTGTAGCCCTGAGATGTGGAAAAAACAAAAGGGAGTCTGAAAGTCTGGATGGAGGAGGACGAGACAGAGGAGGACATTACCAAGGCAACATGACTGAGCAGCCTTGACTGTGGGAAAAGGAAAGAGGAATGTTGAAGAAGAGTGAAGTTACATAGGGCAGATGCCAAAGGCAGAGCAAAATTTGGAGAATTAACGACACGGCAGCTTTTGCAACACACCAATCATGTGCTGATGAGTCGAGAAGGGGCTGCTAATTAGCCAATAAATAGTTGCCATTTATGTGGAAGACTTAGTATACACCCGTTGCTAAATAGATAGAAGGGCTCCATAATAAAGCAGTATGTCTGTGTCTGTCTGTCTGTCTGTGTCTGTCTGTCTGTGTCTGTCTGTGTCTGTCTGTCCGTGTCTGTGTCTTTTGCTTCTATCTCTACTGCAACACCAGCAAAAGCATTTCCTTCCTTTCAAGTGCAGGAAAATATGAATGCTGAAACCCATTTATTCACAGAATTCTGGAGTGGTAGAGGTTGGAAGGGACACTGAGGGTCATCCAGTCTTACCTCCCTGAGACCTGAGTGCCCAGGACCATTTCCAGATGACTTYTGGATGTCTCCAAGGATGGAGATCCAACAGTCTCTCTGAGTAGCTCATTCCARAGCTTGGTCACCCTTTGTTTTGTCTTTTTGTTTAATATCAGTGAATCTCTGACTTGCCCCTACCTAGGAAAGAGAAGARCARAAGTTTTTGCTAATTTCAAATGAARTTTTTGAGRAAATTTCAGTGTTTTTCCTGGAAAATACRCAGATTGATTGCAGGCATTGTTAATGGGGTTGGTCTCATCCCTGGGTGGGGCTCTGTTCCCACCCCATGCAAATCCAAGGATCCTGGAGTACTCAGCAAATGTGACTGTCCTTGGGGTAACATTTTAACTAAAGGGTCAGAGAAAGTACCGGTGATGACGTGATTTGGTTTATAAGCAATAAAAAGTCCATAAAAGCAATGGCACAGCCAAGGAGAATTTGCAATAATATTTTGCATATTCTGATAAAAAATATCAGGAGTTGAGACAGAAAAAAATCTTAGATCTTTGCAGGAGCTTAACTTAGTTTTTTTTCCAAGAATCTGAAAGACAAATTCCGTGTTATCCTCTGCCTGGGATATTTGCACTATCAGGTACTGGAATCAGAATTGAGGATAAAAGTATTTTATTGCTGTTTYCAGTCCTATTGTGGTGAGACACTTYTTGACCAGATCAGTAAATGTTCTGCTTTGCTGTTTCGGTGGATGAGGCAACACAGTGAATCCCAATACCCCTGTCAGCATTCATCTGCTTTAAATAGCAAATACCCCACAGTTTGGTATCTCCCAACTTGGAATTGTTAGTCAGGTGATTTAGTCCAGGCAAGTTTGACTTTTTGACATTTCCTGGTCGATGTCCAATCCCTCTCCTGGGAGACACCTGTGAAAAAAAACAACTGGAAAAGCCAGTGCAGGGTGACCAAGGTGGTGAAGGGTCTGTGACGCATCACATGGGGGAAGATGAACTTCTTTAATCTGGGAAAGAATAGAAGAAAAGGGTGAAGGGTGCAACTGTGAGGAACATGGTAAGGTTGTTATTTCCAGAACCTTCAGGAAGGCACATCCAGTGACACTTCTGTGACACTTCCAAGGATCCATGTCTCAGTTTGCTCCTAAGCCACAAGGCTTTTAAAAATGCTGAAAGACTTTTACAAATTCTTTTGGAAGCTTGTACCAAGTGAGGTGCATATTTGTTGGTGAAAAAAAAAGTAGTTAATTCCACTGAATTCTCCTTGTCTGGCATCATCTGGCTTTTTGTGCTCTAAAGCTGCTCCTTACCTTTGATCTCTTGTTGACTCAGACCTTTGGGCCTTCAGCAGAGCTGTTGTGATGGCTCTGAATGAGGCTGCCAGAGACAGATGGGGGTGAGTGAGCACACAAAGGCACAGAGAACAACAGGACATGCAGGAATAGCAAAAGGTGCCACTCCATCAATCAAACTGCTGAACACATTGTTTTTGGGAAGGGTGCAAGGTCTGAATCCTGATAAGTCAACAGCAGAGATAACTCGTCACCAGAGACTGGGGAATTCACAGAACATCACACAGGGAATTCTCCTCCTGTTGCATTCCAAGAGCAAAATAGATTGTGCCGAGGGAATGTCCCTTAGTAACTAGGTATCTTACGCACATTGAAGATGTGACCAAAACTTTGCCATTTTTATCAACAAAAGCTTCCAGGGACACAGAGATGCTTCACAGGTTGGAGCCCCACTTCTCTGGAGCCAGGCTGGGAGAGCTGGGGGTGTTCATCTGGAGAAGAGAAGGCTTCTGGCAGACCCAATTTCCCCTTCCACCTGAAGAGGCTCCAGAAGAGTTGGAGAAGGACTTTGGACAAGGCCTGGAGTGACAGGACAAGGGAATGGCTTCCCACTGCCAGAGGGCAGGTTAGATGGAATATTGGGAAGGAATTCTTATCCAGACAATATGTGGCTGCCCTGTTCCTGGAAGTGTCCAAGGCCAGTTGGACAGGGCATGGAGCAACCTGGTCTTGTGAAAGATGTCCCTGCCCATGGCAGGGGGTGGGAATGGATGAGCTTTAAGGTCCCTTCCAACCTTCTCTTCTCCCTTTCTCCCTGCACAGGGACATAGGAAACATGAAGAACAGGGACAGGAAAGTTCAGTATCCCATTAGATTTACTGTAGATGTTTAGGGGAAGGACCAAAGGTTCATCCTGGCTGAATGGCTGAATGGAATTTGGAGAGAAATGATCACAGGACAAAAATAAGACTCAGGGGACAAGGGTGGCCAGTGCTGTGCAAAGAGTTTACTAGATATTGTCATTCTGATCCTGATTAGCACACTGTGATCCAGCTTCCCATTAACCTCCACTCCTAAATCCTTTCCTGGGTCAGGGAATATTCCCTCTGAAAGGAGGCCTGAGAGCCCCACTGTAGTGTGACTGTGGGTGAAGGGTTTATGTGCCAGGGGCTCGAGCCATGTGGGGTATGGGGATGTGATCCCAGGGAGTGTCCAGCCAGAGGAGCTGACCARCTGGGATAGAGCCTTGGGAGCCACGAGTCTGCATGTGTGTGAGGCTGTGAAAACCAGAGGATTTGAATGCCAGAGGTTCAGTGGGGGGCTGGCCACTTGCTGGAGAGATCTTGGGAGTCTGGAGGGGTCAATGGGAAAGATCCAGGAGCAGCTGCCAGGCTGATGTGTGCCTACTGGAAATACATACTGAGTGTTGCTGAGCCTGGTGGGCCTGTGGCAGCCTTGCCTCTGTCAGGAGTCCCAGATTCTGCACCTCCTCACAAGAAGCAGCATGAGAGCCATCAGTTAAATTAGTCAGGGACTGGCATCTCTGAGAGGCACTTGTGGGGTTTGTGAGTACAGAAAGACAGGAGACAGCTGGCTTGGAAAAGAGATGGAACAAATGAATGCAAATAAAACAGGAGCCCTGCCTCAAAGCATTTATGGCAGGAATAATGTTTGTTCCGTGTGTAATAGGGGCAGTTGCAGATCCTGGTTCCTGAGGCTGGATCACTCAAAACCAATAAAGGGCAAAAACACTCTTGTTTGAGGTGAAGTTTTATGGGAGGATGTGGGTCCTGTAAGTCAGGTGGTGTCCAGGTTATTGGGACCTTCTGTCCCAGCAGTGTTTCATCTTCTCCTTCATAAAAATAACAAATACATTCCAGCAACACTGTGGCAGTTCAGGGATGAGGAATGTTAACATTTATTGCCTGATAAAGCTCTGCATGGGATTGTGACATTATCTCTCAATCATGGCCTGGGTGTGCCAGAAGATGCCTCTCCATGCTCTGCCCACTGTCCCCAGGTGKGTCACAGCAGTCAGCACCCCATGGGCACCATCCCTCACCGTGGGGATCCTCTGGGAGCCCTGCTCTGAGRGCAGATGTCTCACATCTGGGTCACAGGTGTCTCTCCAGGACATAAATCAGGRGAGGATCAGAAAAGCATCCAGCTAGAAAAGAAAATCCCTGGGCTGGTGACAGAAGCACCGAGGCAGAGGAAACTGAAGGAAGAGTTTTGTACAGGGAGGTTAAAGACTGGAGTATGGGGAGGGACACATACTGACCTCTGCTCTGTGTGACCAGTGGCAGGACCAGGGAATGGCTGGAGCTGTGTCAGGGGAGCTGTATGTTGGATATCAGGAAAAGGTTCTTCCTACAGAGGGTAGGGGGGCACTGAACAGGCTCCCCAGGGAATGGTCATAGCCCCTAGGTTGCCAGAGCTCCAGGAGCATTTGGACACTGTTCTGAGGCACAGGGTGGGATTGTTGGGATGTCCTGTGCAAGGCCAGGAGTTGGACTGGATGAGAAGAGCAATAAGACTGGTGAAGGATCTGAAACACAAGCCCTACAAGGAGCGACTGAGGAACTGGGCTGTTTAGCTTGKAGGAGGCTCAGGAGTGACCTTTGCACTTTACATCTGCCTGAAAGGACGCTGTAGCCAAGTGGGGGTCGATCTCTTCTCCCAGGCAACCAGTGGCAACTGGACAAGAAGACACAATCTTAAGGTGCACCAGAGGAAGTTTAGGCTGAACGTTAGGAAAAAATTACTCACAGAAAGAGTCATTGGGCWTYGGAAGGGGCTGCCCAGGGAGGTGRTGGAGTCACTGTCCCTGGAGGTAAGAAAAGACCAGACATGGAGCTTAGTGCCATGGTTTAGTTGATAAGGTGGTGCTGGATCATAGGTTGGACTCGATCTCAAACGTCTTTTCCAACCTAGTTAATTCTGTAATTCTGTAATCCTGYGGGTCCCTTCCAGCCTGGGATATTCTATGATTCTTTGTACACCAAAGACAGAACCATGGAATGGTTTGGGTTGGAAGGGACGTTAAAGATCATGAACATGGATCCACTGGTTGGCACCAGAGCTCAKGTTTGGAATGTGCAGATCTGTGGGTGGGTCTTGCTTTATGGGTTCAGCRCATTAGGAGTGAAATGGGAGAAAAAGAGGGCACAAGTGCCACCAGGAGCCACTGGGAATGTGACTCTGTGAAGTCACATTTGATCACACGGCTGGTGGGCCACAGATTTATTGATCCAGACAGATCTACAYATCTATTGTCCAAGCATATTCATAGTGCAATGCAGATTGATTGATCCATACAGATTAATAATGAGTTACAGATCTAATTGATYCACATATARTGAGCTACAGATCTATTRATCCAGATTCAYGGTGATCCACAGATATATCTGCYGATCCACAGATATATCTATTGATCCACACAGATTTACGGTGAACTAGAGATTTACATTTTCCTAACAAAGAAGAAGTAATTCTTTYCAGGTCATTCCTGGCAGGTGCTTGTCTGACTTGGTCTTAAGGCCCTACAAACAAGACAAATCCCACAAGTTCCTCATAAGTGCCCAAAATGTCAGCATTTAAACCACTTCACTTTGAATCAAACCTTTGCTACAGTCCATAGAATCCCAAAATGGGTGGGTTGGAAGGGACACCTTAAAGGTCATCTCAGTCCACCCCCTGCCATGGGCAGGGCACATTCTACTATCCCAGGTAGCTCCAAACCCCATCCAGCTTGGTCTTGGACACTTCCAGGGATGGGGCAGCCACAGCTTCTCCAGGCAACTTGTGCCAGGGCCTCACAGGGAGGAATTTCTTCTTAGTCTAAACCTATTGTATTTCAGCTGAAAGCCATGAACTTGCAGCCACCTCATGAGATTTATCACATTTCCTAATATTTAATGAGATATAATTTAATTTTTTGTAATATAGTAATTACAATCTCAAAAAATCACTAAAACTTTTTTTTTTTTGGTGTTACAAGAACATATGATTTTTGTATAAATGTTAACATGCAGCAAGTTGTTTTGGGATGACTTCCCAACAGGAAGAGGGAGAGAGGACCTACTCCTGCCCAGTCAGGGAAACCTTTCCAGGTAAGACATCTCAGAGAGCCCTATTTCAAAGAGTAAATATAATGCCTATTTCATATGGAAAATAAGAAAAATAGATCTATGACATTCTCCCACTAAATTCTAAATAAATCAGCAGTGAAGCTAGTGACATTGAAACCCAAAWGCTCTCAGAAGGCTCAAAGAGGGATACCCTCAGACTCCAGTGTCTCAGGCTAACCTAATAGTAGGACAGGGCTGACTTAAGAGGTGTTAAATGTACAAAGGAAACCCAAGTATTGCTCAGGTGTTTTKGTCACAGCAACATTAATKAATCCACACAGAACACTCCCAGCAGAAGCATGGCCTGGGGCTGTTCCCACATTCAGACYGAATGGTTACACAACCACCACTTCTGAACCATCCTTTTGACCCTCTTCCTTCTTTTCTTCCCTCTGACTTGACTGACTGGAACAGCACATGAAACACATACTGAAAATCACCAACCATCTGAGCTGTGCAGCCTTTCCTCTGATTCATCTTGCAGCACCTCACCAAGGGCACAGAGAAGGACGGTTAACGCAGTWAACACAGCAAAAAGACAGATGCACTTCCTGTAAGATGACATTTAAAATATTAATAAGCTTGCATTCCTTTCTCTTTCTCTTAGCCCATTTCAAARCCAAAAATTTCTGTACCTGGATATTCCAGGAATGATCTTCACTACATGCAGTACATAAATGCTCTTCTGCACAGACGTAAGAACCGCTTTCAAGTACAAGGCTAAACACCTTCTTGAACCTCCAGTATTCATTAAAGTATTTGGAAAAATGTCCAAGAGTTGTGAGGTCAATGTACTGTCAATGTTTGTAGTCTAAAAAAGTGGTAGCACCATCCTCAAAACCCAGAAGTTTTTAATAGTTTAAAGTGATGCAGTTCTGCTGTAAGAGGTGCTGCTTGAAGAAAAAACTACTTCCATGGTACAAAAGGTTTCCTCAAAAGAGTCAAAATCAAGCTTAAAAACACTGGGCAACCAAATGAGTTCCCTTCCTAAAGGACACAAACATATTTTATAATTTTACATACTTTAAAAGCTTACATACATGTCGGTTCTCTTCTGCACTTCTCATTTTAATGTTCTCCAATAAAAAAAATAAGGAGGGGCTTAAAAGCACTGCGCAAGCAGGCACTTTCCCTTCCTAAAAGACACAAACTTATTTCATAATTTTACATACTTTAAAAGCTTTCAGATAGGCCTTATGGTTCTCTCCTGTACTTCTCATTTTATTGTTCTCCAACAACAAAAAAAATGAAGGCAAAAATTTAAAATAAATATCTCACACATTTTTCACTCAAAACATACAAAAATGACCCAGCAACACAACACATCACTGCAAATATTACCCATTTTATGAMAATGCAAACAAATACAGACTCTCAAAAAAGGTTAAAAATACAGGGACAACATAATGCTAAAAACCARAAAGCAATCAAAGATGACACAAAAAGGTACAAAGCAAAATTACAACACAACATTTAAGCAGATAAAATTTGTTATTATGAAACACAAGACACAGAATTACCAGGTCAATAACCTACCAGACATTGAAAATGGAGCAGTTCAGAGCAAAGAAATAAGGCGTCAGAAGAAACTATTTAAAAAAAAATGTACCACACATGAAAAAAGACACACATAAAAAAACGTAAATAAAGGTGTAAAATTCTCTCTCACCCAATAAAAATAAGCAAATATCTTTCTTTTCTCATCAAAAAGGTTTGCCAGATAGTATCAAGACATTTCAAAGGCTCACACAAAAATATCATCCTGTTTTCCATGGTGATGCGCTGGTTATTATTTTTTTTGCCTTTTCCTTTTTTTTCATTTTTTTTTCCCAGGGTTTGACTTGCATTTAAATCCCACATCCCCCCACGCGCCCCTGTGCGTCCCCTGCGCTGTCCATACGACCCTCCCCCCAGCACAAACGTGTTATAAACACATAGTGTTGGCTTTCACAAATATTAAGATGAGTGCTATATGTGTGATAAACACATATTGTAGTGTTAGTTCTCACAGAGATTAAAAGTAAATGCTTATGTGTTGTGCATAATATAATATTGTCTTATTTGTAGAAGAAGTTTATACAGACATAGTTGTAAAAACTATCACTGTTCTTCTTTTGTAACTCAGATATAGTTATAGAATACTTATAGTTAAACTAAAGTATTATGATTTGTAACTTAAACATATCCATAAAGCATATTTTTCATATTATAGCAAAACTGTACAAAAGCTGCAAAGAAAATCAACAAAAAACCCTGAATGAGGCCCTGGCGGTAGTATTCCTTAAAGATAAGAAGCATCTCAGAGCTGAAAAAAAGAATGCATACATTCACAAAGAGATCACGATGCTTAACACCTTCGGGGTGGGGAGGCCATCGCCCCAGGACTATCAGCTGCCAGGCCAGCACGGATGCTGATAGAAAAAGAGTGGGGTGGAAAAAAACAGAGGCCTTGGGGAAAAGCCTCTAGTCAAGAAAACTCGTAGAACGTCCAAAAGAACCTGGCTGATGGTACCCCCCAACCTTCAGACAACCATATCTGCAATGGACAGGCCAGGGGTGTCGTGACCCATTAGGGGCCCCTACTACAGACACTTCTCCATCAAGAAAGACCATCTGCTGTAACTACGGGACAGGGACCACACACCCCACCCCAGGGGCCTAAACATCATCACTGCTCATGCTCTAAAAAAGCGGATCCACGTTAAACAGTTCTGAGAAAAATTTGAATATGCATAAATATCTATGAATAAGCATTAAGCTGATGCAATATTAAATGCATTTAAAAATGTCTCCTGTCAATAGCAGGTGTGCCTCTGGCAGATTGCCAAGCACCCAGCATTGTATCCTTTTGCTTTTATATACCCTACTGTCATTTATTAAAACCTTTTAAATTTTAACAAGAGAGCAAACCTCATTTTTCACACCACCTGATCCACATTCCCCAAAAACCTTGCACCCCTGAAGCCATGGGCTCTGCTCAGGAAGTCATTCGCACCGCAGCAATGCAGCGCCAACGGCACTGGGGGGACATTGCCATCCACGYTGGTGCCCGCCTCAGCTGGTGCTGTCCCTGCCCATTCCCAGAGCCACCAACACCATGGGAAATGTCCCCCCACCTGGAAAATCTGTGGAAAAAACACAGGATCGTTTCCAGAATCAGGATTGGGCACAGGCAGCCAAAAACACACCTATTCAAGGAACGAGATGCATGCATAAACTGCCAGCCAAAAACACACCTATTCAAGGAACGAGATGCATGCATAAACTGCGCATGTGCTGCCACCATCTGAGGTGTGGCATAAAGTCACCGTGTCGCATGGCTGCCATGTTGAGTGTGGCAATGCATAGGACCCCTCTGAAATTGGAGACCGATCAGAATGCCTGCCCGGAATTCCGAATCAAGTTCCACCTGTTTAGAGCGATTTCGCACATTGAGTACAAGTGCGGAAGCATCGGAGATGCCATCCGTGCCTTCCTGGGCAACTGGAAAGCGGCGCTCGACAGCAGGTGCCGTGAAAACAGCTACTCCCAGCACCAGGTCCTGAAATCCCACTGCGCATGTGCAAGCCACCATGCTGTATGTGGCATATCGCAACCATGT
>NW_026624231.1:116162-118023 GCF_030028575.1 Malurus melanocephalus
GGGACGAGCCAGTGCTGTTCTGACACTGGCTCCTGCTGAGGCATCAGTGGGAAGGAGACTGCGGGCAGATGCTCCCGCAGCGGCCTCAGGACAGGGGGAACACGAGGGAACGAAACAGCCACAATCCTCCCTCCTGCCCCCTCTGCCCGTAACGAGCCCTGAGCCACTGCAGAACCCAGCGTGGCTCCCACCTGCGCTGGGGCCGCCTCCGAGCTCCGCCCCTGCCTCGTCAGGATCCTGCCACTGCCACCGCTCCCGGGCCCACACAGACGCTCTGCCAATGGTGACACTGCTGCCCCTCAGGCGATCTGGGAGCAGGGACTGTCCAGAGCCGTGACTGTCCCAGCTCTGACCAATCAGCGCATGAGACTAACGAGTAATGACAGAATCAGCCAATGGAAGCGAGTGGCGGGCTCTGCACATGGCACAGCCCCGCCCCGCGCTCTCAGGCCCCGCCCCCGCGCTGTGTGAGGGGAAAGCCGGAGGCGAGGAACAGCCCCTGAATGGGCCCGGGCTGAAGTCGGGATTGATCTGAAAATAGCAAGGAAGTTCTCTGGAGCTCCCTTTGGGTGAGTACAGCAGAGGAGAGATTTGTGGCAGAAAATTCCCCAAATTGTTTTTTCCCACTTTGGGAAGAATAACCCAAACTGAGTTGGGATCCCCTAGCAGCACCTCTGTACCAGCCCAGCTGAAGCCCTCGCTGGCTGCTCCAGGGTGGATCGGCACACTGGGAGCACTGGGAAGGGGCCTTGGCTCGGGGCGCAGCCCCCGGGGCAGCCCCACGGCCCCCACGGCAGCTCCAAGGCTCCACCAGCCCGGATGGAATGTGAGAAGTGGAGCAGGGAAGGGCCAGGGTTGCTGGCACAAGGCGACACGAGGGACAGCAGGGGCATTTCACAAACGTTTAACAGAAAAGAGAAAATAGTAAGGAAGACAAAAGCAATGGCAACAGTGGCACCACAGCACAGGGCCTCATGAGGACATGTCACATTGGAGTGGGGTCATGCTGGCCCCATGCCAGGCACCCACCAAAGCTACTCTCTCCCCTCCACAGCTGTACAGGGGAGAGAAAATTGAACCTAGGTTTCATGACTTAAGGAYTGGGAGAAATCCCTCATTGAATGCCATCACAGGCAAAACAGGCTCAAAATTGGAGATGTGAATTGAATTTATTGCTAACAAACTCAAAGCGGGACAATGAGAAATAAAAGAAGACCCTTAAAAACACCTATCCCACACCTYTCCCTCCTTCCAGCTCTACCTGCTGTCAAGGAATGGGGACCATTGCGAACGCCCCGCTCCGTCGCACCCCGCAGGAAAACACCACTCCAACACGCAGGCAGGTCCAGGTTTCTTCTTTTATTAATCTTCGTATTCCAGCCCTTTTAGCTTTAGCAATTTCAGCTCTTTCTTCTGTAGTGATTCAGCTCCGTCTGAGCTGACTGCGCTCACCGCGCGGTTTTTATAGGGTTGTCTTATCTGTACCTGGTTTTGAGAAATGAGCCAATCAGTGAGGTTTTAGACAGATTACATAACCAGAAAAACTCTCACATATCACGTTCCAGGCTCTGATTGGACAGATGTTTTCATCTGTCCAATCCACACTGGTCGCTTCAGCCCAGCTCCATCCCACACACCATATCATCTCGCTCATGCGTACACCCACCAGTCCTGCCCACACCGAGTCCAAAGCCCAGCCTCCCATACACAGCTGCAAAGACCACGGCAGACCATGGTCAGTTGATCCCCCATGGCTTCTGCTGCTCAGGGACAGGAGTCATTCCACTTCTGCACCCTGGGGTCCCTCCCATGGTAAAATTCTCCAGGAACTTCTCCAGACTGAGTCCATCCCACGGGCAAC
>NW_026624231.1:120468-121339 GCF_030028575.1 Malurus melanocephalus
GTGCGGCTGTGAAGGGGGTGAGAGAGCAGCTTTGGCTGACCTGGCATGGGGCCAGCATCACCCCACTGCACCCACTCACTTCCAGTCACTCTTAGAATAATCCCAGTCACTCCCAGACACCCAAGACATTATTCCATCACCTTCCTGTATGATCCCTGTAAATCTCAGCCTCTCCCAGTAGATCCCAGTCACTCCCAGCACACCCCCAGTCACTCTCAGAATGATCCCAGTCACTCCTGGTCTCTCCCAATATATCCCAGTGTCTCCCAATGTGATCCCATTCACTCTCAGTATCTTCCAGCGTGAACCCAGTTGCTTCCAGCCACTCCCAGTCACCCCACTCTGGTGGCAGACACTCCCAGTATATCCCAGTTTCCCTCAGCATGCTCATAGTTATTCCCAGTCACATCCACTTGCCCCAGTTATCCCCAGTCACCTCCAGTACGAATCCAGTTATCTCCATTTGTCTCTAGCATGTACCCCTCCAATCCGAGTTACCCCCCAGTTGCTTCCTACATGATCCCAATTCCTCCCAGTAGCACTCAGTGTGGTCCCAGTTGCTCCCAGTCGTGCTCCTAGTCCTTCAACACAGATCACGTATCTTCCAGTTGCTCCCAGCATAGCTCCAGTTGGCTCCCAGCATGGTCCCAGTRGCTCCCAGTCACCYTCCTTACAGCTTCAGTAACCCCCAGCATGATCCCAGKTGCTCCCAGTATGATGCCAGCCACTTAGAGCCACACCCAGTGTGATTCCACTCCCACTGTGCTTCCAGTCCCTCTCAGTCACTCCCAAGAAGATCTCCACTGCTCCCAGCATGGTCCCAGTCACTCCCAGTCATGCCCTGTACAGTTCCTGTCACTCTCAGTAACTC
>NW_026624232.1:0-1284 GCF_030028575.1 Malurus melanocephalus
CCTTAAATAACACAAACTTTATAATAAAATTCTGGGGGTTCTGTCCCAAGGAAAGGCGTTTTCACAGGAAAAATTAATATAAATTGATAAAATTGATAAAATAATAAAAAAAATGGATGATATCAAGGCCCAGATAGTGTTAAATTAACACTAATTACAGCAAAATAAACTCAGTAATCTCAGCCTGTGGCCCTTCCAGACACCACCTTAATCCTGAAAACTTCAACCAACCTTAAATAACACAGACTTTATAAAAAACTTTTGGGGGTTCCATCCTAAGGAAAAATGTTTCACAGGAAAGATAAATATAAATCGAAAAAAAATGATAAAATAGCAAAAAAATCCTTTATCCCCCCTTGGTGGCTGCTCCTTTCACCCTCTGCAGCATCCCCTGGTTGTGCTCCTGTTCCTCTGCATCCTCAGCAGGGTTTAACACAAATGGTTGGGAATTCCTTGGTTTGGGGTCTCCAGCACCCTCAGCTGGGAGGATCAGGGGTCCCAGAAATTCCCCCAAATTCTCAGGGCTCTTCTGTGGGGTCACTTCAGCTTCCCTTTGGGGGATGCTGCTTTTAGTGAAAGAGTCAAACGAGAAACAACAGCRACCAAACTCCTCTAAAAGCTTTTTAGGGCCTTTTTAAGGGCCACCTGAATTCCCTTCTGAGCTCATTTACAAGCCTGGGGACACAGATTTGTGACTCAAGGGCAGAAATACCCATGAGGGAGTTGGAGTCCTTTGTCCCTGAGCTCGTGCTGGCCCTGCAGGACAGGGGCTGGGACACCCAGGGGACACCAGGGGACACCAGGGGACACCCAGGGGACACCAGGGGACACCAGGGGACACCCGGGGACACCAGGGGGTCAATTCTGAGGGAAGGACATCCTGACACTCGGGAATGTTGCTCTGGGAACGTTCTGGATCTGCTGCTGTGGGAGGGGTGGAGCACAGTGACCTTCAGGGCTGCTCTCAACCCCATCCCAAATCCCAGACTCTGGGATTCTGTGAAGGAAAGGGAGAAAACCAAGAGGAGATGGCACCTGGGTGCTCTGCCAGGTCCAGCCGAGGCTCAGGAGGCTGAGAATCCTTGGAAAAGCTGTGCTGGCAGAGGCTGGAGCTGTCTGTATAGCTCAAGGCTCAGGGGGAACCCAAATTCCTGCTCCAAAATCTCTCATGGCAGGGACTGACCAACCTGTTGGGCAGGGAGGGGATGGGGATCCCCACTGGCTGCACCTGGCTGGGAAAACACTGAAAAGAGCCTTTAAACCCTTTAAAATCCCAAAATTCTG
>NW_026624232.1:3607-4919 GCF_030028575.1 Malurus melanocephalus
GGTTTTGGTGTCACTGCCACCTCTTTTTGCTCAGTCCTAAAAAAATCAGAAAAATCAGAAATCAGAAAAAAATCCTTTTTGCTCAGTCCTAAAAGCTCAGAAAAATCTGGGCCCATCCATCCATGTCCACACAGACCTGTCCACCTGGACACCCCCAGCCCCTGGACATGTTGTGCTGTCCATGGCATTATCCCATCACCCATTGATCATTTGGGGATTAAAAATCACCTGGAGGTGGTTTTGGTGTCACCGCCACCTATTTTTTCTTGGCCCTAAAAGCTCAAAAAACTCTGAGCCCTCCCATCCATCTCCACCTGGATCTGTCCACCTGGGAACCCCCAGCCCCAGCCCCTGAACATATCCTGCAATCCATGGAGTTATCCCATCACCCATTGATTATTTGGGGATTGAAAAACACCTGGAGGTGGTTTTGGTATATCCCCACCACCCTTTTTGCTCTGCTCCAGAAGACCCTGATGTGCCTCAGGACAGAAAACTCTGAGTTCACCCATCCATCTGCACCCAGACACCCCCAACCCCAGCAGCTCAAACATATCCTGCCATCAGTGGTGTTATCCCATCACCCATTGATTATTTGGGGATAAAAAAGCCCAACTGGAGGTGGTTTTGGTGTCACCACCACCCCTTTTGCTCTGCCCTAAAAGCTCAGAAAACTCTGGGTCCACCCATCCCTCTCCACCTGGATAGTCCCAGCCCCTGAACATATYCTGCAATCCATGGAGTTATCCCATCACCCATTGATTATTTGGGGATTGAAAAACACCTGGAGGTGGTTTTGGTATCCCCACCACCCTTTTTGCTCTGCTCTAGAAGACCCTGATATGCCTCAGGACAGAAAACTCTGGATCCACCTGTTCATCCCCACCTGGACATATCCAACCCCAGCCCCTGGACATGTCCTGCTGTCTGTGGCATTATCCCACAGCCATTCATTATTTGGGAAAAAAACCAAACAACTGGAGGTGGTTTTGGCATCCCCACCACCCCTTTTTTCTCTGCCTTAGAAGACCCTGACGTGCCTCAGGACAGAAAACTCTGAGTTCACCCATCCATCTGCACCTGGACACCCCCAGCCCTTGGACATGTCCTGCCATCTGTGGTGTTATCCCACCACCCACTGATTATCTGGGAATAAAAAACACAGCTGGGGGTGGTTTTGGTGTCCCCACTACCCATTTTCTTGGCCCTAAAAGACCCTAGTGTGCCCCAGGACACTTCCTGACACTCAAGGCTGTGGCATTGCTGGTTGCTCTGTGCTGTGGTGATCCGGGAGTGTTCAGGAGCTGCTGCT